>NC_091455.1:198331833-198351833 GCF_027789765.1 Dendropsophus ebraccatus | reverse complement strand
ATAGATAGATGATAGATAGATAGATAGATAGATAGATAGATAGATAGATAGATAGATAGGAGATAGCAGATAGATAGATAGGAGATATATAGATAGATAATAGATAGATGATAGATAGATAGATAGATAGATAGATGATAGATAGATAGATAGATAGATAGATAGATAGATAGATAGATAGATGATAGATAGATAGATAGATAGATAGATAGATAGATGATAGATAGACCACCTGGAATAATAAATTGTTGTACAGCTTCAGGTTTATTCTTCATGTTACACATTATTGGGATAATATAGATAGCTGGATCGATAGGAGAAAGAGAGAGAGGGAGAAAGAAAGAAAGAAAGAAAGAAAGAAAGAAAGAAAGAAAGAAAGAAAGAAAGAAAGAAAGAAAGAAAGAAAGAAAGAAAATATAGATGATTAACCTGTTGTTTGACTTAGATCTGATCTTAGCCAGCAACTAAATTGGCCAATATTTATTAGAGATTGAGTAAGTAATGGCCTTTCCAGCTCCCATTTAGATCTCGCAGATACAATGATAACCGCCTGTAGCACTCACCATTCCCCATCCCCCATTCCCCTCCATTATTCAGTCCTGCTTTATGTGTTTGGAAAGTTTTAGTTTTTAAAAAATAAATAAATATACTAAACAAACAAACAAACACACACAATGCTAAGCATAAACTGCAGCTGTGGTCATACCCCAGCAATGCTATCATACAGCAATGTACCAACCTGTAATACTAATATTTAAAGGGTTTGTCTTTAGGACGCATCAACCTTGAAATTCCCCATTTGTAGAGAATTTGCAGCCCCCCAGGACCCTCCAATAGAAAAACGTCATTTAATGGGAATTAAAAGATTATTCTTCTGCAAACATCATTTATTTATTGAAGTGACAATAGCAGGCATTGTTTTATCAGGCAGAGAATTAGGGCGTCCTATAGTCCGGCTGATAGCATTACAGATAAGGGGAATGTGCCTGTAGCTGTAGATTAGCTCCTTCTTCCTCTCCCCCTCCCCCCATTGCTGCTTCACCGCTTGTGGTCACCCCCCCCCCCCCCCCCCCCCATGGCTTTAGGAGATGGGGGGTATATACTGCCCTGGTCACCACTGGGGGTTGCACCACACTGATAACCAAAAGAATCATTCTACTCAGATGCTTTTCCATCAGACTCCATCAAATCCTATCGATTTTATTTGTCATCTTAAAAAGGTGCAATTTAAAGTTCTCCATACATGCAAAGCAAATCAGAAGAATTTCCCGAATCCTCTTTACACCCAAGGATTTGCAGATTTTTTTTTCTTTTTAAGAAAGGCTGCATTGAATTGTATATAGGTCATGGGGGGCAGATAAAGGGTAAGAGGTCAGTGCTTTGTGAGCAGGGGTCATTAGACAACATGGCCTGCACAATGTGTCCACATCCAGCATGGTACACAGACACCCTGGACTGGAGGGGGCTTATATAATTTATTTATAATTAATTGCATATATATATATATATATATATATATATATTTTTTTTTTTTTTTTTTTTTTTTTTTTTTCATATTCCCCATAAATACAGAGATGGATACAACCAATAATCAGTCTGGTCACAATATTTATTAATACAACATCTGTCTGATACACAACAGTATATATATATATATATATATATATATATATATTATGATACACACAGCCATAGATGGATACAGGAGGCCATGTCAGTCCAGTATACAGGATTTGCATAGTCAGGGTCCAGTACAACATGTAAATACTGCATTTGGATACCTAAGCAAATGTAACCTCTGGGCCATAGAGTCATTGGCAGTGGCTGGGTGATGATGGTGATGATGGGGTCCTCTCCTCTCTCCAGGTTTTGCTTTGTGCTTTACAATAGTTCATAGAAGGATTTTGCATATGTTGATTTGGAGCTGACATTCGGGGGGCTGCAGAGTGGGCTGAGGCTGAAGGAGTCGGTCTTCATGGTGTTCTATAGTCTTCAGGCAGTCTTGAGAACATGCTCTTTAGAGAGTGATTTAGAAGGACAAAGGAACTGGTAGGAAAGGATGGATGGATAGACAATTTATAGATAGGTGATAGATAGATAGATAGATAGATAGATAGATAGATAGATAGATAGGAGATAGATAGGAGATAGATAGATAGATAGATAGATAGATAGATAGGAGATAGATAGATAGGAGATAGATAGATAGATAGATAGATAATAGATAGAGTAGTGGATAGATAAGTAGATAATAAAAAGATTAAACATAGTAGACAGATGCACACATAATGTAGCTATAAATACATTATAAAATATTAGATAAATGGTAGATATATAGATGATATATAGTAAAGAGATCAGATATAGATACATATATATGGAGTGAATTGATAGATAAAGAGAAACATAAGCAATTCATAGTGTATAGATAAAGAGACATGTATAGATAGGTATTATATAGATTATTAAATATTATAGATATTAGATTATATAGATACCTGTGTTATGTAAATATAGACCTAGATAGATAGTTTTGTATTATATATGTTATAGTCAATGTCCTACTATATCTACATTAATAGTTGCATATAGATAGAAAGATAGATAGCTAGATAGATAGATAGATAGATAGATAGATAAATAGATAGATAGATAGGAGATAGATAGATAGGAGATAGATAGAAAGATAGATAGGAGATAGATAGATAGATAGATAGATAAATAGATAGATAGATAGGAGATAGATAGATAGATAGGAGATAGATAGATAGGTAGATAGGAGATAGATAGGAGATAGATAGATAGGAGATAGATAATAGATAGATAGATAGATAGATAGGAGATAGATAGATAGATAGATAGATAGATAGATAGATAGATAGGAGATAGATAGATAGATAGATAGATAGATAGATAAATAGATAGATAGGAGATAGATAGATAGATAGATAGGAGATAGATAGATAGATAGATAGATAGATAGATAGATAGGGGATAGATAAATAGATAGATAGATAGGTAATAGATAGGAGATAGATAAATAGATAGGAGATAGATAGATAGATAGATAGATAGATAGATAGATAGATAGATAGATAGATAGGAGATAGATAGATAGGTAATAGATAGGAGATAGATAAATAGATAGGAGATAGATAGATAGATAGATAGATAGATAGATAGATAGATAGATAGATAAATAGATAGATAGATAGGTAATAGATAGGAGATAGATAGATAGATAGATAGATAGATAGGAGATAGATAGATAGATAGATAGATAGATAGATAGATAGATAGGAGCTAGATAGAGTAGTAGTTGCCTATAGAAAGAGGTATAGACATTGAATAGGAGTTGAATACATATAGACATTGAATTTCAATTTAGAAAATAGGCCTCAAATCAATGCAATGTTATCCCATGCAGATTAATCCTCGTGTATATATTATATACCATATTATATGTATATAGATCCTACACATATAATCAGGTTGACAACTGTACATGATTCCTAAACAGGATTTCCATCTGGAGATGAGATTTGGCCCCTAGAACAACAAAGCAACTAGCTGCCCAACTTTCCTCCCTAAAAATAATAATAATAATACAAATAATAATAATAATACAAATAATAATAATAATAATAATAATAAGGCTGATGTGTCATTGTCCTGATGCTGCTGCTGCTGTCCACTCTGCACATTAATAATCTCCACCATAAATGTTGCTACCTATTGATCGAAATCCCCCTGTGTAGATGCAAATCCATCTTGAAGTCCCAGCCCTTTCATGTATTGCAGGAACAGGGGGCCCCTGTCAGACTTTTTTTTATTTTTTACTATTGGGTTCGACCCCCAATGTGCCTGTAAAAAAAAAAAAAAAAAAGCCCCCCAGATAGAGGAGAGAGAAGTGTGCTGATGGACTGATCTGTCTGTCACACATTACCCCCCCCCCTCCCCTTTTTTTTCACTAAAATGATGGGCAGCTCTTGGGAACAAAAGCTTGGTGCAGAATATATGGGGAGATAGAGACGAGATATAAGAGGGGAGAGAGGAGGATGGAGCAGAACATTCCAGAGGAGTGTGGGACCAGGCCATCTCCATGTGATCCTAAATAACCCCAAGGCTAATCATTATAGATTGGCCAAACAACATTCTTTACTGGGACCTCCACAAATCAAGCAGCCTTCATCATCATCATCATCATCATCATCACCATCATCATCATCATTAGAATTTCCCCTGCTTTTCCCCCTATTGAGGAATAGCAGCCCCAGCTGCCCCAGACCTGCACTCCTCCCATAGACCCCCATCTGATTGCATTGCATCTATAGGTGATCCATTATTAATGTACAGACCCCAGTGTGAATGTGATCCCTGCTGCAGATACACGGCCAGATACAGAGGGCACTATACTATACACCAAGGGCTCGATTATACGATCGATTTATCTGCTATATCCTTTATTACTAGATTATGCTAAAAAATAAGGAATAAAACTATAAATATAGACCCTAAAATGTATATAATTTAAGGTGAGATACACAACTTATGTAGCCTGGAAAGTTACACAATGTAACTTTGTATCTGCATCGTGTATAGAGTGTTCTAGTATATAGTGCACAGTATGTAGTATACAGCAGCTAGTATATAGTGCACAGTATGTAGTATACAACAGCTAGTATATAGTGCACAGTATGTAGTATACAGCAGCTAGTATATAGTGCACAGTATGTAGTATACAACAGCTAGTATATAGTGCACAGTATGTAGTATACAGCAATTAGTATACAGTGCACAGTATGTAGTATACAACAGCTAGTATATAGTGCACAGTATGTAGTATACAGCAGCTAGTATATAGTGCACAGTATGTAGTATACAACAGCTAGTATATAGTGCACAGTATGTAGTATACAGCAGCTAGTATATAGTGCACAGTATGTAGTATACAGCAGCTAGTATATAGTGCACAGTATGTAGTATACAACAGCTAGTATATAGTGCACAGTATGTAGTATACAGCAGCTAGTATATAGTGCACAGTATGCAGTATACAGCAGCTAGTATATAGTGCACAGTATGTAGTATACAACAGCTAGTATATAGTGCACAGTATGTCGTATACAGCAGCTAGTATATAGTGCACAGTATGTAGTATACAACAGCTAGTATATAGTGCACAGTATGTAGTATACAGCAGCTAGTATATAGTGCACAGTATGTAGTATACAGCAGCTAGTATATAGTGCACAGTATGTAGTATACAGCAGCTAGTATATAGTGCACAGTATGCAGTATACAGCAGCTAGTATATAGTGCACAGTATGTCGTATACAGCAGCTAGTATATAGTGCACAGTATGTAGTATACAGCAGCTAGTATACAGTGCACAGTATGTAGTATATAGCAACTAGTATATAGTGCACAGTATGTAGTATACAGCAGCTAGTATATAGTGCACAGTATGTAGTATACAGCAGCTAGTATATAGTGCACAGTATGTAGTATACAGCAGCTAGTATATAGTGCACAGTATGTAGTATACAGCAGCTAGTATGTAAAACATACACTATAATATACAGTGTACAGCATGGTAGGAGAATATAGCATATTAGAAAGAGAATGCACGATGCAGTGTTTAGTGTATATAACCTATTGTATAATACTGTATATAATGCAGAGTAGCCAATAGTATATAGTGCACACTATGTAGTATACAACAGCTAGTATATAAACACTAGAATATACAGTATATATAGTAGGAGAATATAACATATTAGAAAGAGTGTATATCATATAACATATCATATAATAGGGTATATAATGCACAGTAGTGAATTAGTACGTCTAATATAGTGTGTGTGTGTGTGTGTGTGTGTGTGTGTGTGTGTATAGCAAAATGTAATCAGTATTAAACAATATGTAGTGTATAAGATATACTTTATATATAGTATATTAATTATATATAGATATATTATTATTATTATGAGCTGTATAGTATGTAATTGTAGTGTTGTGTCGTGTATAATGTATTATGTGTGGGGCATGCTTGGTAGTATACAATGTATACTATGTAGTGTAATATCTAGTGCATAGTGTGTAGTATATAGGGAGCACTATGTAGCTATAGTGTGTTATATGATGTTACTATAAAGTGCATAGGGCGTAGTATATAGGGTGCAGTATATAGGGTGCACTGTGTATAGTGTGTTATGAGATGTTACTATACAGTACATAGGGTGCAGTATATAGGGTGCAGTATATAGGGTGCACTGTGTATAGTGTGTTATGAGATGTTACTATACAGTACATAGGGTGCAGTATACAGTGCATAGGGTATAGTATATAGGGTGCCCTGTGTATAGTGTGTTATATGATGTTACTATACAGTACAAAGGCTGTAGTATACAGTACATAGGGTGCAGTATATAGTACATAGGGTGTAGTATACAGTACATAGGGTGCAGTATATAGGTGCTCTGTGTATAGTGAGTTATATGATGTTACTATACAGTACATAGGCTGTAGTATACAGTATATAGGGTGCAGTATATAGTGTGTTATATGATGTTACTATACAGTACATAGGCTGTAGTATACAGTATATAGGGTGCAGTATATAGTACATAGGGTGTAGTATACAGTACATAGGCTGTAGTATACAGTATATAGGGTGCAGTATATAGTGTGTTATATGATGTTACTATACAGTACATAGGCTGTAGTATACAGTATATAGGGTGTAGTATACAGTACATAGGGTGTAGTATACAGTATATAGGGTGCAGTACGGTATATAGGTGCTCTGTGTATAGTGAGTTATACCACGTTTCTATGCAGTGACTATGCAGTGTGATCGGTCTTGTACATAACCGATCGCTGTGCGGTGCTCAGCATACAGACCGTGTACTTGGTATATACCCGTATATAACCGCTTATATAATACATATAATATATATTATATATAATACTATCTCATAGTGCTCTGTATATATGGTGCAGCACACAGTAGATGTAGCAGAGCTGACTGTGTGATCCGGTGCCGGTTTCCCCCGGCTGCAGGTAACGGGGAGTTTCTCGTTTTACACAAAGAAGCGGCGACCTGTCCGGCTCTGCTCCATCTGTGTGCCCGGAGCCCGGTACATCGGGGGTAGTGTGGGCGCTGGCGGCTCCCGGGCCCCTGTAACGGCTCCGCACACCGGGGGCCGCTCACCACACGCGGCTCCTTTCATTTTCGCTATTGTGCACGTTGTTGTGATGGGGACACCGGATCTGCCCGGAACCGGAGACCGGACTGAGAGGAACCGGGAGACCGGACTGAGAGGAACCGGGAGACCGGACTGAGAGGAACCGGGAGACCGGACTGAGAGGAACCGGAGACCGGACTGAGAGGAACCGGGAGACCGGACTGAGAGGAACCGGAGACCGGACTGAGAGGAACCGGAGACCGGACTGAGAGGAACCGGGAGACCGGACTGAGAGGAACCGGGAGACTGGACTGAGAGGAACCGGAGACCGGACTGAGAGGAACCGGAGACCGGACTAAGAGGAACCGGAGACCGGACTGAGAGGAACCGGGAGACCGGACTGAGAGGAACCGGAGACCGGACTGAGAGGAACCGGAGACCGGACTGAGAGGAACCGGGAGACCGGACTGAGAGGAACCGGAGACCGGACTGAGAGGAACCGGAGACCGGACTGAGAGGAAAAACAAGTCAGATGGCTCCATCCTGTCGTGTAATAAGCTATAATAGTGCTGTGTCCTGTAATATTGTATAATAGCCTGGGGTGTCCTGTCATCATGTATAATAGTGGCCACTGTCGTATTATATAGTATAACAGTGAACAGCATCGTGTAATAACGTATAATAGTGCAGAGCATCGTGTAATAATGTATAATAGTGCAGAGCATCGTGTAATAATGTATAATAGTGCAGAGCATCGTGTAATAATGTATAATAGTGCAGAGCATCGTGTAATAATGTATAATAGTGCAGAGCATCGTGTAATAACGTATAATAGTGCAGAGCATCGTGTAATAACGTATAATAGTGCAGAGCATCGTGTAATAACGTATAATAGTGCAGAGCATCGTGTAATAACGTATAATAGTGCAGAGCATCGTGTAATAACGTATAATAGTGCAGAGCATCGTGTAATAACGTATAATAGTGCAGAGCATAGAGTAATAACGTATAATAGTGCAGAGCATCGTGTAATAACGTATAATAGTGCAGAGCATCGTGTAATAACGTATAATAGTGCAGAGCATAGAGTAATAACGTATAATAGTGCAGAGCATCGTGTAATAACGTATAATAGTGCAGAGCATCGTGTAATAACGTATAATAGTGCAGAGCATAGTGTAATGACGTATAATAGTGCAGAGCATAGAGTAATAACGTATAATAGTGCAGAGCATAGTGTAATAACGTATAATAGTGCAGAGCATAGTGTAATAACGTATAATAGTGCAGAGCATCGTGTAATAACGTATAATAGTGCAGAGCATCGTGTAATAACGTATAATAGTGCAGAGCATAGTGTAATAACGTATAATAGTGCAGAGCATCGTGTAATAACGTATAATAGTGCAGAGCATCGTGTAATAACGTATAATAGTGCAGAGCATAGAGTAATAACGTATAATAGTGCAGAGCATCGTGTAATAACGTATAATAGTGCAGAGCATAGTGTAATGACGTATAATAGTGCAGAGCATCGTGTAATAACGTATAATAGTGCAGAGCATCGTGTAATAACGTATAATAGTGCAGAGCATCGTGTAATAACGTATAATAGTGCAGAGCATAGAGTAATAACGTATAATAGTGCAGAGCATCGGGTAATAACGTATAATAGTGCAGAGCATAGTGTAATGACGTATAATAGTGCAGAGCATAGAGTAATAACGTATAATAGTGCAGAGCATAGTGTAATAACGTATAATAGTGCAGAGCATCGTGTAATAACGTATAATAGTGCAGAGCATAGAGTAATAACGTATAATAGTGCAGAGCATCGTGTAATAACGTATAATAGTGCAAAGCATCGTGTAATAACGTATAATAGTGCAGAGCATCGTGTAATAACGTATAATAGTGCAGAGCATAGTGTAATAACGTATAATAGTGCAGAGCATAGAGTAATAACGTATAATAGTGCAAAGCATTGTATAATAGTGCAGTGTCCTATACTACTATACAAGGTATAGAACCATATAATACAGTATATAGAAGCAATAACGATGCATAAGTACTAGTGCCCTACAATAGTGCAACCTACTACAAAGCCATATAATAGTGCCCAGTGAGCAATGATGATGTATAATAGTGTAGCAGTGTAATGCATAGGGCGCACATTGCACATTTGCACATGATGGTGTAGTCACCTATATATTAGCACCGTTGAATAATAGTTGTCACTAATGTTACAGAGCAGAGTGGGATGAGAAGATACAATAGAGCCTTATAATAGTGCACCATGTTATTACACATGAGTGCTCATTGTCCTATATCGCCTACAAGTATTCAGTCTTGTGTAATAGTGAAATAATCTATGTATAGGTGCACGAGTGATCAGCACTGCATGACAGGGCATTATTGTACGTATATTAGTGTATTTTATACTGGTGCACAGCAGACTGCTAGTGTACAGCATTGTATTATAGTACAGTAGTGTACAGCATTGTATTATAGTGCAGTAGTGTACAGCATAGTATAGGAGTGCAGTAGTGTACAGCATAGTATTATAGTGCAGTAGTGTACAGCATTATATTATAGTGCAGTAGTGTACAGCATTGTATAGGAGTGCAGTAGTGTACAGCATAGTATTATAGTGCAGTAGTGTACAGCATAGTATAGGAGTGCAGTAGTGTACAGCATAGTATTATAGTGCAGTAGTGTACAGCATTGTATAGGAGTGCAGTAGTGTACAGCATTGTATTATAGTGCAGTAGTGTACAGCATTGTATTATAGTGCAGTAGTGTACAGCATTATATAGGAGTGCAGTAGTGTAAAGCATAGTATTATAGTGCAGTAGTGTACAGCATTGCATTATAGTGCAGTAGTGTACAGCATTGTATTATAGTACAGTAGTGTACAGCATTGTATCATAGTGCAGTAGTGTACAGCATTGTATAGGAGTGCAGTAGTGTACAGCATTGTATTATAGTACAGTAGTGTACAGCATTGTATTATAGTGCAGTAGTGTACAGCATAGTATTATAGTGCAGTAGTGTACAGCATTGCATTATAGTGCAGTAGTGTACAGCATTATATTATAGTGCAGTAGTGTACAGCATTGTATAGGAGTGCAGTAGTGTACAGCATAGTATTATAGTGCAGTAGTGTACAGCATAGTATAGGAGTGCAGTAGTGTACAGCATTGTATTATAGTGCAGTAGTGTACAGCATTATATTATAGTGCAGTAGTGTACAGCATAGTATTATAGTGCAGTAGTGTACAGCATAGTATAGGAGTGCAGTAGTGTACAGCATAGTATTATAGTGCAGTAGTGTACAGCATAGTATTATAGTGCAGTAGTGTACAGCATTGTATTATAGTGCAGTAGTGTACAGCATAGTATAGGAGTGCAGTAGTGTACAGCATTGTATTATAGTGCAGTAGTGTACAGCATAGTATTATAGTGCAGTAGTGTACAGCATTGTATTATAGTACAGTAGTGTACAGCATTGTATTATAGTGCAGTAGTGTACAGCATTGTATTATAGTGCAGCAGTGTACAGCATTGTATTATAGTGCAGTAGTGTACAGCATTGTATAGTGCAGTTGTGTACAGCATTGTATCATAGTGCAGTAGTGTACAGCATAGTATAGGAGTGCAGTTGTGTACAGCATTGTATCATAGTGCAGTAGTGTACAGCATAGTATAGGAGTGCAGTAGTGTACAGCATTGTATCATAGTGCAGTAGTGTACAGCATTGTATAGGAGTGCAGTAGTGTACAGCATAGTATTATAGTGCAGTAGTGTACAGCATTGTATTATAGTGCAGTAGTGTACAGCATTGTATAGTGCAGTAGTGTACAGCATTGTATCATAGTGCAGTAGTGTACAGCATTGTATAGGAGTGCAGTAGTGTACAGCATTGTATTATAGTGCAGTAGTGTACAGCATTGTATTATAGTGCAGTAGTGTACAGCATTGTATCATAGTGCAGCAGTGTACAGCATAGTATTATAGTGCAGTAGTGTACAGCATTGTATTATAGTGCAGTAGTGTACAGCATTGTATAGTGCAGTAGTGTACAGCATAGTATTATAGTGCAGTAGTGTACAGCATTATATTATAGTGCAGTAGTGTACAGCATTGTATAGTGCAGTAGTGTACAGCATTGTATTATAGTGCAGTAGTGTACAGCATTATATATAGTGCAGTTGTGTACAGCATTGTATAGTGCAGTAGTGTACAGCATTGTATTATAGTGCAGTAGTGTACAGCATTGTATAGTGCAGTAGTGTACAGCATAGTATTATAGTGCAGTAGTGTACAGCATTGTATAGGAGTGCAGTAGTGTACAGCATTATATTATAGTGCAGTAGTGTACAGCATTGTATTATAGTGCAGTAGTGTACAGCATTGTATTATAGTGCAGTAGTGTACATCATAGTATTATAGTGCAGTAGTGTACAGCATTGTATTATAGTGCAGTAGTGTACAGCATTGTATTATAGTGCAGTAGTGTACAGCATTATATTATAGTGCAGTAGTGTACAGCATTGTATAGTGCAGTAGTGTACAGCATTGTATTATAGTGGAGTAGTGTACAGCATTGTATCATAGTGCAGTAGTGTACAGCATAGTATAGGAGTGCAGTAGTGTACAGCATTGTATAGTGCAGTAGTGTACAGCATTGTATTATAGTACAGTAGTGTACAGCATTGTATAGGAGTGCAGTAGTGTACAGCATTGTATCATAGTGCAGTAGTGTACAGCATAGTATTATAGTGCAGTAGTGTACAGCATTGTATCATAGTGCAGTAGTGTACAGCATAGTATTATAGTGCAGTAGTGTACAGCATAGTATTATAGTGCAGTAGTGTACAGCATAGTATTATAGTGCAGTAGTGTACAGCATTGTATAGTGCAGTAGTGTACAGCATTGTATTATAGTGCAGTAGTGTACAGCATTGTATCATAGTGCAGTAGTGTACAGCATAGTATTATAGTGCAGTAGTGTACATCATAGTATTATAGTGCAGTAGTGTACAGCATAGTATTATAGTGCAGTAGTGTACAGCATAGTATTATAGTGCAGTAGTGTACAGCATTGTATAGTGCAGTAGTGTACAGCATTGTATCATAGTGCAGTAGTGTACAGCATTGTATAGTGCAGTAGTGTACAGCATTGTATTATAGTGCAGTAGTGTACATCATAGTATTATAGTGCAGTAGTGTACAGCATAGTATTATAGTGCAGTAGTGTACAGCATTGTATAGTGCAGTAGTGTACAGCATTGTATTATAGTGCAGTAGTGTACAGCATTGTATCATAGTGCAGTAGTGTACAGCATAGTATTATAGTGCAGTAGTGTACATCATAGTATTATAGTGCAGTAGTGTACAGCATAGTATTATAGTGCAGTAGTGTACATCATAGTATTATAGTGCAGTAGTGTACAGCATTGTATCATAGTGCAGTAGTGTACAGCATAGTATTATAGTGCAGTAGTGTACAGCATTGTATTATAGTACAGTAGTGTACAGCATTGTATTATAGTACAGTAGTGTACAGCATAGTATTATAGTGCAGTAGTGTACAGCATTGTATTATAGTACAGTAGTGTACAGCATTGTATTATAGTACAGTAGTGTACAGCTTGCATACTAACGTATACTAGTGTTTTATCATTGCATATAATGGTGCCTAGCAGTCTGTACAAACCTAACATAAGTGATGAATTGGTGAGCAGCTCTGTATAACAATGCAACTATAGTCAGTGCTATATACACTGCTCCTGCACTGCCCACCATCTATAGTGTGTTATAGTGTACAATAATAGAATATTCGGGGACATAATAGCCAATCAGTGAACTACACACAACACAACTATGAATATCATGTATATACCACACTATATGTAATAATTCAGCAGAGTATTATCATTGCTATTCTATACATCTGTAAAGGTATATATCCATATCTATATATCAGTGCATAAGGTGATCTTGCAGTGTATAACAATGCCTCAGCCTACTCTATAGAAGTGCATGAAGACGACCATTCATATATATATATATATATATATAGAGAGAGAGAGAGAGCACAAAATGCAATGATTTAGGATTAACACTATATATATATATATATATATATATATATATATATATATATATATATATATATATATATATATATATATATATATCAAAAATTGCAATTTCTGTTCTACCTTAAAAGACAAAAAAAAAAAAAAAAAAGAAGAAGAAGAAGCCCGGCCCCGACTATGGGGGCAGAGTGCAGTCTGATTGTATGGAGAGATTGATATAGTAAAATGCAGCCTTATTTCCTTAGAGGGGAGGTGCAGGATAAGAGTATGCTAATTAGCCGGAGATTTTTTGGGGGAAGGGGGTGGAATATCAATTTTTATTGCATCACCTGTCAGGAGTGTCCAATCAGCGGCGGCTGCAGGGGAATTAATGGATGAAGGTGTCTCCGGACGGCTCACTATAGTGCAGGAGCAGCAGAGGAGCACAGCACATCCCACGGTCCGGGGGCTCTCATGCACTGGGGGGCTGCACCACCACCACTCAGGTACTGGGAGCTGCAGCCTCTTAACAATGGAGAGCTGCCAGTGCTCTCTATGGCTCTAGGACCTGCCTATCTGTCTCTGCCTGGATATACAGCTGTACATGTGACTAGTCCTATAGACTTTATAGGGCAATAACCCAGGCTTTCTCTTCCTTCAAGCAGGATGCCTTGAGACTGCAAGCATCAGGATCTGCACCACCACCACCTCGCCTTGTGCTATGACCCAAAAGCAATGGGTGATCTGGAGTCTGGCTTTGAAGTGGTGGATGGAGTCAGGCTGGGCTACCTGGTCATCAAAGGCAAGCAGATGTTCGCCCTGTCTCAGGTCTTCACAGATCTCCTGAAGAACATCCCAAGAACCACAGTGCACAAGCGCATGGATCACTTAAAAGTGAAGAAGCACCACTGTGACTTGGAGGAGCTGAGGAAGCTCAAGGCGATCAACTCTATAGCTTTCCATGCAGCCAAATGCACTCTGATCTCCAGAGAGGACGTGCAAGCCCTGTACACCTCCTGCAAGACTGAAAGGGTCCTCAAGACAAAAAGGAGGAGGATAAGCAGGCCCCTGTCAACAAAAGAGCCCCCATCCCCCGACCCTTACTGCAGTTTCTGGAAGGAGAACAAAGTTTGGCTGGGGCTGAATGAAGAAGAAGCTAAGAAGAAGAAGAAGAAGAAGAAGCCAACCAAGAGGAAGGGCTCCTTGGCTCCTGGAGACCCAGCTGCTGATCTACCTCACTTTCTCAGTAAATACACTGGTCACAGCTACTCACAAATAGCAAGGTCGCCTTGCAAAACCCCTGGAAACTATGAAACTCCCCAGATCCCCGGAGACTGTGTAGCAGCTTTCCACTCCAGCCTGCCCTTCTTCAGGGGCGTGCTGTGCAGCAAGCACCCAGCCTACTACTACCAGCCAGCCATTGCCCAACCCAAGCTAGGCAGCTCAGTCACTTACAGATACAAAAGGAAAAGGTCTGCAGCAAACAAGGACTCATCCTTCCAGCACAGCAGCAGTAGCAGCACTAGCAGCAGCAACAGCAGCAGCAGGAGGTTCTTCTTCCTCCCCAAGCCCTACAGATCCAAAGGAAGCCCCTTGTGCCTGGAGAGGATCCACCTGGTCAATGGCTTCTGTGCCCACCAGCACCTGGATGCCCTGCAGGAGGCTTACAGCAGCGACTCAGAGTCCAGCTCTGAGGCCAATGACTCGGATTTTGGTTCTAGTTTGTCCAGCAGCAGCAACAACTCTGTGTCCTCCGATGAAGAGGAGGAAGAAGAAGAGGAGGAAGAAGAAGAAGAAGAGGAGGAGGGGGAGGAGGGAAGCCTGTCTGACTCCAGTGAGTTGAGCTCTGATGAGGACAGCTCCTCTGAGTCAGACAGCAGCTCTGTGTCCAGCCAGGTCTCAATGGAAAGTATACGATTCAGGAGAACTAGTTTTTCCAGCCCTGTTCACATGGCCCAGGCAAACCTCCTGTGCCAGTTCCCCAGGTCCCCCCCCAGCACAACTCACTGTGAGATTAAATCTGAAAGCCAGGATTGGAGTCAGCAAGGCTTCAGGGGTCCTGGGATGTATGGTGGCCCTGCTGCTTTGGGGGGCTCCTTTCCTGATCCAACCTCTGGGATCCATCTCCCACTTTCTGCTTTCTCCAGAAGTGACCTGGTGAGCAGTAACTGTGTTACAGAGGGGGGCCCAAAGAAAAACAATGCGTCCCATCCACCCCAACAAAGGATAAACAGGGAGAGCAAGCAATCCACTCTCCCCCAATGTGTGCAAAAGAATACCACCACATCCCCCAACCCTTTACATTGTGTGTCTGCAGCAACAACAACCACTGACAAGGGGGACACATTGTGTAAAAGCCCAGGAGCGGTGGTGGTGGATTTACCTGGAAACTCTGAGCAGGGCCACAAGGCATGCACTGATCTGTCCTTTCTGCACAATGTCAAAATTAAAATTGAGGACACTAGTGGTCATGAAGAATACCATAGCCAGCATAAGCTAAACTATGAGTGCAATGTTGCTAAGGATGAGCTTGATAGTGATAGGAGTGAGACGAAAACTGAGGGGGCTTTAGTGAAAGCCAAACAGGACTCTGTGTGCACTGATAACAAACAACCAACCACTTCTGGAGATACTAGGACTCCAAGTGAGGAGGACCCTCCATGCACTTTAGATACACCCAACAAGCCTGAGGATGGAGATTACAAATATGGTGCTAAGGTCAGGAAAAATTACAGGACACTGGTGCTAGGAAAAAGACCTATGTTACAGACAACTACTCCCTGCAAGCCCAATCTGAAATCTGCAAGGAGCCCAAGACCCCCAGGTAAAAGTGAATTTTATGAAGGGACACTGGATGGTTTGACAGTGACCAATAGGCGCAAAAGGTTAGCCAACAATGTAGCTTCTACCGTAAAAAGACCTTTTAATTTCATGGCAAATTTCCCCAGTCCACCGTCATTGATTATTGGCAAAGACGGAGATTTAGTCCCTGCCTACTCCTTAAACAGCACAAAGGATTCTTACCCACCCCACAAGGCCCATCCTATTTGGAAATGGCAATTGGGTGGTTCTCCAGTACCTCTCCCTCCTAGTCACAAATTCAGGACATTTCAATCATAACATTTTTTTTTTTTTCTTGTATGGGGGAATTGTAATTTTTTTTTTTTTTTACAAATGGTTGTATCAGCCTGTTTTTTTTATATATTATATTATTATTAATTATTATTATTAATTTGGATTTATTTGCCCTGACATCTCCTGGAGAAGGAAATTGGATGCCATTTTTCATTTGCAATATGGAATTTATCACTTGGTTACATTCCGTAGACTACTCAGTGCTTAAAGACTTTTAAAAAAAAAACAAAAAAAACAAACCTGGCCTTGAATTGAAGTGGTTATTATTATTTTTTTTTAATTATTATTATTTTAATATTATTTTTTATTTTATATATTATTAATATTTTTTTTTTTTTTTGCAAAGCACCCGGGTACCTCAGTTCATCTGCAAAAAAAAAAACAAAATGTCAAAGCATTTCAGTGTAATAAAAGACAACCAAGAGTATGAGCCATTTGCATTTTCTGCACTAAATTGGAAAAACAAAAAGTTGAAGTATGACTGCGTCATTTGTTGCACAATGACTATATAAGAAGTAGCAGATTTTACATGTTTGGGTGAAAAGGGTGTTTTTGTTTAATTTTTTTTTTTTTTTTTTTTTTAAGAGCAGTTGCACTTAACTCGTTTTTATGGACTGGAATGGTCTTGGGCCTAGATTTTATTCAGGCCTTGGGAAAATAAGCTGCCTCAACAACTAGTGAAAATAAATATGTCATTGTATTTTGTTAATGATGTCTTTTTACGTGCACAATCATACAGTGTGTAGTGAAATCCCAATTGTATCCAAAGGTCTCTTTTTTTTTTGTTCTGTGTCACTCATGTAGAATCATATTGTGATATGGCAGGAGAGAAAAGTGACATTTACATTCTCACTAAAAAAAAACAAAAAAAAACTTATATGTGGCTTAGAAGGAATCCGACATATATAGACTGTGCAGATGAAGAGAGTCATATATATGTGACAGAGCGAGTGCTGTGATGATATTGTGTTGTTATTTTATTTTTATTTTTACTTTTGTATATTTCTTGGTAGAGGCCCCAGTTTTTTTAACCCCTGTGATAAACTGCATTATTCATTGTAGCTAAAAAAAAAAAAAATATCTAAAAAAAAAACAAAAAAACTTGAATGGTCAATACAAAGCCTGGAGAATTTCTGCAAATGACAATCACAGTCAGTTCTCTACACTTGCACTTATAAACTGAGTTTAGTAAATATTGTAGAGACCCATTTGGTGTTTTTTTTTTTTATTTCCTTGTGTAATGTTGTGTGGACAGCAGTAAATCAAAAAAAAAGAAAGAAAAAAAAAAAAGTTATGGAAATTTGCACTGTCGAGAGCATGTTTCACCTTCATTGAAATAATAAAAAAAAAAAAAAAATTGGAAAAAAAACACTGAAAGAACACAGTCAATACAGCTTGATTTTTTTTTTTCTTCTTATATATATTTTTTTATGATATCATGGAGTCTTATGGACTGAGGTGTTGCTAAGCGTTTCTGGAAAAAAAAATGCAATTTTTTTTAAGTGAGGTATAAATATTGTGCATTAAAAAAAGTTAATATAAAAAACATGGAGAAGTGTTTCTTCTTTCACAGGCTGGCCTACAAATACATAAAATGAAAAAAAAAAAAAAAAAAAGTGAAAAAATTTCTCTGTCTGGGTATAGATGTCAGTTTTATTGTCTTCAGGTTGCTTCGCAGATCAATATTTCTAGGAGAACTTTTTTCCTTGTTGTTTTGTCTTCATAGGCCTAGCATGCAGTGTACTTTTCTCTCTCTCTTTTTTTTTTTTTTTGCTATTGCATTGCAGTTCGGCTGCACACTCGTGTTCTTTTAGTCTCCTTTGTCTGTGAATATTTTAGGCAGGCATTAACGGGTGTCACCTTACACTAACCACGTGTCTTCGACCACAGAGCTCCATAATAACCTATATCCTGAAGCTTTATAATTCATCCAACTGGGTACAAGTTACTTCCTGATTTATAACAATCACTACCGAATGCACCTAACAATGATAATAATGCTAAATAATTCTATTTAAAAAAAAATGTCTTATAGAGGTTATGTAATTTTTTTTTACTTTTTTATTTTTTTTTACTGCATATTAAGTGTCTTCATTCAACAAGTTTTGTGCAAATGGCCCCAATATTTGTGCAAGCACACATCATTTACAGGCGGAGATAAGCAGGCTAAATTTAGTGATCAAGAGAAAAGTGGGAGTGCAATCAGCTGCCAGGCAATGCAAAGTTTACAGATAAGATTAAAGGGAGATAATGCAGGTGGCATGTTTAAGAGATTTGGCTACAAGTCACTTGTACAGTTTATAATATGGCACAGCCCTGGCTTGGCCTGTGAATACTATGAATTGTAAGCAATCAATGAAGAGCTCTTGTGTGCCATTCACGTTTCACGTTATACTCTGCTTAGCAAGCTTGGGTAGGCCTCTAATGCCAACAATAGTTTTGATGAGGCCAAAAAAAAAATAAAAAATAAAAAATGAAAACAAGTTAAAAAAAATTATATATATATATATATATATATATATATATATATATATATATATATATATATATATATATATAGTATTATTGGAGAATATACTTACTGTTTATTTTTAAATATTTTTACTCTATTTTGTAAATATTGACTGGACAGGACGTAACTATAATTCAAGCCCTGACCTCCGCCAGCTGTGGAACATGCATGTCCCAGTGTTTACAACCCTTCTAGGGCAAAGCAAGCTGGGACCTGTAGTCTCACAAGATCTGTCCAGCCACAGGTGGGATCTTGTGAAGCAAAACACGGAGGGTAGACTGTGAATGTAAGAGGATACTCATACAGGCTAGGAAGCAAGCTCTTAAGAATGTCAACTAATACCTGTAAAAATAAAAATAATAATAAATACAAATCGTATAGAAAGAGTGGGGTTTAATGTTGCAATCTGATCCCAGACTTAGCAATCTGATGTCTTGAAGATATGCTAGATTTTCTGAATCCCACATATAATTAATTTCCTTAGACTAGGCCTCTCTTTCTCCTCCTTTTCATGATCAGGCGGCCTCACAAGCACCAGCTTTAAAAGGCCTGAGTTGTTTTGCATGGAACTTCACAATAGGGGTTGGGGGGACTGACAGGCTGTGTGTCCACTGCAGGGCATACATCCCTTCCCCTTCTCCATCTCCCCTTTCCCTACCAGTCATACAAAAGGAAAACAACACAATCCTGGCCTGGAATGCTGCCTGTCATCTTCCATAGATCCTATGATACAGTCTAATATCCTGTCTCTTCACATACCACTTTATTATATACATTTGCAGCATGGCCTGGGCTGTGATAGATAGAAGCCATATAGAAAAAGTAGAAGAAGCTGGATACAAAAAAGCTGGTTCAATGCAAATGTTGCTACAATGTATATACCTGTGGAGTAAAAGCTCCATGCACTTAGAAGGAATCAGGCATGCAGATTCTTTATTCGCCATAGAATCCATATGACTGATACATATATATATATATATATATATATATATATTGCAAATTTGTTCAAGACAAGATAAGGATACTCTGGCCTAAATATTATACAGGATAAATCTAGAGGCGTGGGATGAAAACAACACA
>NC_091455.1:198289333-198326833 GCF_027789765.1 Dendropsophus ebraccatus | reverse complement strand
CACAAAGGCTCTAGCCCCTCTGCATATATAGGGGGATGTGACCCTGATCAGCCCATAAAGAAACATATAAAACAACATATTACCTGCAATAGAATAAGATTCCCTGTGTCTCCTTTGGCCATGGATGAGGAGCTGGGTATTTATAAAAGTGTTCTGCAGCTACAAC
This sequence comes from Dendropsophus ebraccatus, assembly GCF_027789765.1. NCBI lineage: Eukaryota > Metazoa > Chordata > Amphibia > Anura > Hylidae > Dendropsophus > Dendropsophus ebraccatus. The sequence goes on along the minus strand of NC_091455.1, from coordinate 198,326,667 downwards.
CACCATTATGCTCATCATAGGAGTTGTAGTTTTGCAACAGATGGAGAGAGACACTTTGGGGAACATTGATATATTTAATCCCATAAAAATTGTTGATCAGATTGATAGAGAGATAATAGTAGATAGACAGATGGAAATTAAAAGATAGATAGATAGATAGATAGATAGATAGATAGATAGATAGATAATAGATAAATAGGGGATAGATAGATAGATAGATAGATAGATAGATAGATAGATAGAAGATAGATAGATAGATAGATAGATAGGAGATAGATAGATAGATAGATAGATAGATAGATAGATAGATAGATAATAGATAAATAGGGGATAGATAGATAGATAGATAGATAGATAGGAGATAGATAGATAGATAGATAGATAGATAGATAGATAGATAGATAGATAGATAGGAGATAGATAGATAATAGATAAATAGATAGATAGATAGATAGATAGATAGATAGATATCACAGTATATAGGTAGCACTATACCAGTAGTGGATCGAGTGCCAGCAGGGACGGCTTTGACCAGGAGCCCGTTGAATATAGCATAGATATAATAATAAAGTATAGATAGATAGATAGATAGATAGATAGATAGATAGATAGATAGAAGATAGATATAGATAGGAGATAGATAGATAGATAGATAGATAGATAGATAGATAGATAGATAATGAATGCATGAATAGATAAATAGAGGAATAGATAGATAGAATTAATTAATGGATGGAGAGAGAGGAGATAGATAGATAGATAGACAGACAGACAGACAGGAGATAGATAGATAGATAGATAGATAGATAGATAGGAGATAGATTTATAGATATTAGAAAGGAGAGATGGATGGAAGGAAGGATAGATGGATGGAGAGACATAGGAGATGATAGATCTGCTTTTTTCTATCACTGGTGTAGTACAAAATACGGTATAGAGAGATGGATGGATAAAAGTAAAAAGAGCTGCACTCAGTAAGGAGGTGCAGGCAGTGTCAGACTTGCCCAGTGGTCCCCAAATCCATCAATTCTAGATAGATAGATAGATAGATAGATAGGAGATAGATAGATAGATCGATAATAGATAGATAGGAGATAGATAATGAAACACAATATCACTTGATGGGAGTTGTAGTTTTGATACAGCATTAGGGAACACTGATGGAAATGCTTTCTTTAATCCCATGAACAATACACAATGTAACCTAATCAATTTACTATATCTATCTATCTATCTATCTATCTATCTATCTATCTATCTATCTATCTCCTATCTATCTCCTATCTATCTATCTATCTATCTATCTATCTATCTATCTATCATTTATCTATCTATCTCCTATCTATCTATCTATCTATCTATCTCCTATCTATTTATCTCCTATCTATCTATCTATCTATCTATCTATCTATCTATCTATCTCCTATCTATATCCTATCTATCTCCTATCTATCTATCTATCTATCTATCTATCTATCTATATCCTATCTCCTATCTATCTATCTATCTATCTATCTATCTATCTATCTATCTATCTATCTTCTATCTATCTATCATCTATCTATTACCTATCTATCTATCTCCTATCTATCTATCTATCTATCTATCTATCTATCTATCTATCTATCTATCTATCTATCTAACTATCAATATTTTAAATCCAGAAACTATTGGTAAAATCTACAAAGAAATAATCCGGACGGTCACAGAGCAGTCAGGGTGATTTTCCCCCGCGGACACCAAGCGGTTTTGCAGCTCCCATTGCTTTCCCTGAAGATCGCTGATATATCTGATATGCGACATTACACACTGGTCTCTATATGTGCAAAATTGGCGCAGACAGGAGACTTAATAAAAAAAAATTCAAGTGCAATTGAAGCAGCTATAATATCAGTGTGGAGTCCCCATCCAGCGCTGTATAGGAAGAGCCCCGGCGCGGTATACGGGGAGACAAGGCTGCGAGCTGGAGGGGAAAAGATAGCGCTCAATATCTAGCGACTTTTTTACCCTAAGATGAATCTGACCCCTTAGTTATCACTGATAATTGCGCCCGCACCCTAGAAAGATGCGACAATTGCAGCTGCGCCTTTTGGGGTTTTACTAGAGAGGTTTATTCTGCTGGCAAAAAAAATATACGCGAAGAGAGATCGGGGCTGGCTCCATTGTCTCTCGCAGCTGCTCGTGCCGATCGGGGAGTTTTCTGTTTATTTTTAACAGTTTGAATTTCAATATTATTATTTTTTTTTACTAAATTGTAACGGTCACTCAGAATAACGGTTCGGGTGCATTTCGCATCGCACCCTGAAACACATCCATCGTATTTGGGAGGTATAGAGGAGACATTAGGCTGCTTACGCTGTTCCTGTATATTATTGGACCTTACTGTGTAGATTATATCCTAATTTATATCAGCACAGAATAATATTGTATATAGTCAGTTATAAGTGTATGGTCCAAATGTCGCAATAAATTTCACGTTTTTTTTGCCTTGAAAATTCAACCTTGTGCGGTGGATGGGATCAGAATTGGGCTGATAGGACTTTATAATATCATTAGAAGAAGGTTGATAAGAGATGTCGCTACATACAGAAAACGTGAATATAATATCTAGAGGCAGATAAGAAAGATTAACCCATAGTGAGCCCGTATTGAGCGGTAGAGACATAGTTGTAATACACACCTGCGACATTTCAGATGTAGTAGAGCTGAGTGTATAGTTTAGCACAACTCATTACTAGTAGGATGGAGAGAGATTTCCATTGGACTGTAGGTGAACTATACAATCCACAGAGAATACAGGTTGAGCTCTGCTTCATCTCGGTGTCCACGTGTAGACGTGGATGTAGTTTGGATAGTGTAGGTTTAGTTTTCCAGGATAGAATCTTTATGTTATTATATTTGCTCCTTGGTGTAGCACTGGGTACAAGGAGGGGGAAGGGGCACTTACTATTTACCCCCAGGCATTTTATTTTTTTTTTTGCGCCATTCTGTTGTGATGTGAGTGGCTTGCTGCACCCTGTACCCCCCTAGGTCCCTGGTCTGATCTGAGCGATGATGAGGCCTGTGTAGCCTTCTATACACCACAGAGATGGGGAGAGGAGTACGATCCTCATCATCCTCAGGCTGTGTGCTGGACCCAGGGCTGTGCACAACATATTCTCTGCACTTTATAAAGTTTCCTGGTCAGTAATAAATTATATACTGATCACCAATGTGCACATCTACATAGCAAGAGAAGAAGGTACACACTGCGCGGCCTCTGTGCGGTACTGCATGCAAATATGCGGGATAGATCTCATAATGTAAAATAGAAGCTTTTTTTAAAACTATTATTTACATATTATCTATCTCCTATCTATCTATCTATCTCCTATCTATTATCTATCTCCTATCTATCTATCTATCTATCTTCTATCTATCTATCTATCTATCTATCATCTATCTATCTATCTATCTATCTATCTATCTCCCCCCCCCCCTCCTCTCTCCCTTCCATATCCATTATCAGCCTCCCTCTTGCTCTCCTCTTCCCCTGTTGTCATGATCCCAGGGTGGGAAGAGTCAGTCACATATTATCTGAGATATCATTCCATACTGTGCACAGCCTTTGTTTCACAGGAGGAGTTGCTGGAGGAACCAGTGGGCCCCTTAACTTCCATTAGTCTCATTTTCCGGGGCCCTAGATTTGTCATAACTCGTCCTATTCCCTTTTCCGTGTAGGTACAGAGCACAGCAATATATTAACATAGGATTTATGCCATACACCATACTAACATACAATATATAAAGCAGACTGTACTAACATTATATATATATGCAATATATACAGCACACTGTACTAACATACTATAAATATCTATCACCATACTAACATACAATATATACAGCACTGTACTAACATACTATATCTATCTATCTATCTATCTATCTATCTATCTATCTATCTCCTATCTATCTATCTCCTATCTATCTATCATCTATCTATCTATCTATCTATCTATCTATCTATCTATCTATCTATCTATCTATCTCCATACTAGCATACAGTATATACAGCACACTGTACTAACATACTATATCTATCTATCTATCTATCTATCTATCTATCTATCTATCTATCTATCTCCATACTAGCATACAGTATATACAGCACACTGTACTAACATACTATATATATCTATCACCATACCAACATACAATATTTACAGCACACTGTACTAACATACTATATATATCTATCACCATACTAACATACAATATATACAGCACACTGTACTAACCTACAATTTTGTACAATGTTTTATTGTCAGCAGAGATATACATATTATTATATATTATTTTCCTTTGCAGAAGTAATATATACAAAGAGAATAAAATAGAGTACAATATTATACCTGAAATTATCTGGATATTTCTGCTTTTTCAAGTTTTAACAATTAAAACAATCAAGATATTATATATGGTGCTTACATCACACTGTACTAACCTACAATTTACATAACACAATATATTAATATACAACATATACAATACACATTATACCATCATATAATATGTACAATACACCATACTAACATATAATATATACAATTCACAATACTAACATATAATAAATACAATACACCATACTAACATATAATATATACAATTCACAATACTAACATATAATAAATACAATACACCATACAAACTATATATAATGTAAAAAATACATAATTTATACATAGGATATGTACAATACACCATACTAACATATAATATATACAGTACACCATATTAACATATAATATGTACAATACACCATACTAACATATAATATATACCATACACCATACTAACATATAATATGTACAATACACCATACTAACATATAATATATACAGTACACCATATTAACATATAATATGTACAATATACAATACAAACATATAATATATACAATACACCATATATAATATGTACAATACACCATACTAACATATAATATGTACAATACACCATACTAACATATGATATATACAATTCACAATACTAACATATAATAAATACATTACACTATACTGACATATAATATGTACAATATTCAATACAAACATATAATATATCTGATACACCTTACTTACATACAATACAACATACTGACAAACAATATATACAACACATTGTACTAAGGTATAATTTATACAGCACAATATACTATCAAACAAGACATATAATAAAAATGTATCAACATAAAATATACAATACATTTATATTAAAAGTATACAATACTGTATTTTGACATACTACATATATGTGCAAGATTCTGCAATAGCTGGGGCCACCAACATACTAGTATACAATATTTACAAGACCATATACATAAAAAACAATGCATATACAATATACTATCAAAAAAACACATGTACTAAAATATATTAACATTATATATATATATATATATATATATATATATATATATATAGCAATATAGTGATATAATAGTGTATACAATACAATATACCAAAACATACACAACCTTTGTACAGTGTACAGCTACCAATATAGCACATCGTACTAACATACAATATATTTAGCATAACAACATACTAACGTTCAATATATACAAATCACTTTACTACCATACAATATAAGGACACAATATCCTAACATGCAGTATATAATATACATATACAATATACTAATATACATTGTATGCAATACATTTTATAACATACAGTAAATACAGTACAGCAGGGGTAGGGAACCTTGGCTCTCCAGCTGTTGCAAAACTACAACTCCCATCATGCCTGGACAGCCACAGCTAAGATCTCCTATCTATCTATCTATCTATCTATCTATCTCCGATCTATCTATCTATCTATCTATCTCCGATCTATCTATCTATCTATCATCTATCTATCTATCTATCTATCTATCTATCTATCTCCTATCTATCTATCTATCTATCTATCTATCTATCTATCTATCTATCTCCTATCTATCTATCTATCTATCTATCTATCTCCTATCTATCTATCTATCTCCTATCTATCTATCTATCTATCTATCTATCTATCTATCTATCTATCTATTATCTATCTATCTATCTATCTATCTATCTATCTCCTATCTATCTATCTATCTCCTATCTATCTATCTCCTATCTATCTATCTCCTATCTATCTATTTATCATCTATCTATCTATTATCTATCTATCTCCTATCTATCTATCTATCTATCTATCTCCTATCTATCTATCTATCTATCTCCTATCTATCTATCTATCTCCCTATCTATCTATCTATCTATCTATCTATCTATATATCTATCTATCATCTATCTATCTATCTATCATCTATCTATCTATCTATCTATCTATCTATCTATCTATCTATCTCCTATCTATCTATCTATCTATCTATCTCTCTATCTATCTCCTATCTATCTATCTATCTATCATCTATCTATCTATCTATCTATCTATCTATCTATCTATCTCCTATCTATCTATCTATCTATCTATCTATCTCCTATCTATCTATCTATCTATCTATCTATCTATCTATCTATCTATCTATCCTCTTCTACACAACCTTGCCTTTTGGCATTATTTCAACCTGAATCCCCCTCCTCAGTATAATAATAGATGACCGGTCATTTACATTTGTAGATAAGGTCCTATTGTCTTTTCCCCAGGATTTTCACTCCAAGCATTTCAGGAAACCTCAGTAAACAGATGCGGCCATGATGTTTATTCTCCTCTGTGGGGTGTCATGGGGTGTGTGTGCTTGGGATTCTTCTTCTGAGCCTTGCTGACAGAGCAGGGGGTGCTGACAAGGGGGCCTGAAGAATATAAGTGAAAAATAAATAAATAAACAAATATCAAATTTAAATAAACCAATAAACTGGAAAAAATGACTGTGTAAGGTTGTAGATTTTTATTTTTAACATATATTTATATATCTTTTGCATCACTGTTAGCATTGTGTACCTGCAGCTTTTTTATTTTATTATTTTTATAACCTTGTGCTCTGTTTTATTGTAGGTCCCTGCTGCTAGGAAAGGCCTGGAGATTAAAACCTGCACATTGCACCGACTATTCCTCCAACCTTCAAAGACTGGACTCAATACACTGTCACTGTTGTGTCAGAAGGGAAAATAAATATAGATGTATAATAAATATTTTTTTATTTTTACTAATTACCTGATTTTCTACAAAAACAAAGAAAAAAAAAACATAAAAAAAACCAAAAAAAAACAAAAACAAAACAAATAAATAAAATGAAAAAAACAAAACAAAACAAAAACAAACAAACAAAAAAAAAACATAAAAAGATGGGCTGGTCTTCAGGCAACTCCAGCAAGACCCAAAATTTGGAGAAGAGCTTGAATTGGGGTTAACCCTCCAAACCCCATTGTAAGGAAGTCCAATTAAATGTACAGACAGAGCTGAGAGGGAGACACAAGCCACTTCAGCCCCTGGTCATTCTATCTCTCTGTCATAACTTTAGATTCCTGCCCCCAGCTCCAAATAAAGAGGGTCACTTGAAAAACACAACTTCTATTCTAAGTGTCCCCCAATCCTGTAGCCCCCTTAAACCTGGTAGACGAATGTGGCAGCTGTGCTTAGGAAAGCTATTTCATCTATTTGTCTGGAATTGTCAGGATTATTCCTGGTTGGAATTTTTAGGCTTTACTTCACATTGCTGTTTATATTATTAGGACTATTTTCAAAATTAAATCTACTTTTAAATTTACTTGGGCCTATATGTCTACATTCATATTACCTCACACATTCATATTACCTGACACATTCATATTACCTGACACATTCATATTACCTCGCACATTCATATTACCTTGCACATTCATATTACCTCACACATTCATATTTCCTTGCACATTAATATTATCTTGCACAGTCCTATTACCTCACACATTCCTATTACCTTGCACATCGGCATTTGGGAGATGCTCATGATTACAAGAAGCAAAGACTGGGTCCTGACTACTGATGCACAGTGACCCAAACTCATGCCTTTTGGGCTGTGTTCACATTATTGAACTCACTATGTTTCCTTTCCCTCCCCCCCCCCTTTATATATCAAAGGACTGTACAACTGATACATTCTTCCATTAGTCCAATCCATACTCAATTGACCCCAGAGCAAAGTAACAAAGGAAAAGGCATCTGTCTCTCCAGAAAACCACAGCATTCTTCCTTATACAATGAAGTCAATTAACTGTTGGTCTATCTATCATCTATCTATCTATCTATCTCCTATCTATCTATCTATCTCCTATCTATCATCTATCTATCTATCTATCTATCTATCTATCTATCTATCTATCTCATATCTATCTATCTATCTATCTATCTATCTCCTATCTATCTATTTATCTATCTATTTATCTGTCTATCTATCTGTCTATCTATCTATCTATCTATCTATCTATCATCTATCTCCTACCTATCTATCTATCTATCTATCTATCTATCTATCTATCTATTATCTATCTATCTATCTATGTCCTATCTATCTATCTATCATCTATCTCCTATCTATCTATCTATCTATCTATCTATCTATCTATCTATCTATGTCCTATCTATCTATCTATCTATCTATCTCCTATCTATCTATCTATCTATCTATCTATCTATCTATCTATCTATCTATCTCCTATCTATCTATCTATCTATCTATCTATCTATCTATCTCCTATCTATCTATCTATCTATCTATCTATCTCCTATCTATCTATCTATCTATCTATCTATCTATCTCCTATCTATCTATCTATCTATCTATCTATCTATCTATCTATCTATCTATCTCCTATCTATTTATCTATCTCCTATCTATCTATCTCCTATCTATCTATCTATCTATCTATCTATCTATCTATCTCCTATCTATCTATCTATCTATCTATCTATCTATCTCCTATCTATCTATCTATCTATCTATCTATCTATCTATCTCCTATCTATCTCCTATCTATCTATCTATCTATCTATCTATCTATCTATCTATCTATCTATCTATCTGTCTCCTATCTATTTATCTATCTCCTATCTATCTATCTCCTATCTATCTATCTATCTCCTATCTATCTATCTATCTATCTATCTATCTATCTATCTATCTATCTATCTCCTATCTATCTATCTAGGTACAGAGGAGAAAGGAGCCGCACTTCTTCACAGGTGTAGCGGGTGCAATAGGATGTAAATCCCTTGGCTGGGGGGATCCCCAAGTATCACACGAAAATCCAAAGCACTCCAGCATAAGGTGAAAAAGGTAGTGGTTTATTACAAAAATGTGCAAAAACACAAGATGCATCTTGTGTTTTTGCACATTTTTGTAAGGCCGGGTTTACATATGTCCGGCGGTGCGGCGGCGTTTCCCTCCGGCGCAGGAGAAAAGCGCCGGAGGGAAACGCATCTTTGAACTGATCCCATTGTTTTCAATGGGATCGTTCAAAATGTGCGGCGGGAAATAGTGGCCGCCGCATCGCCGGACCGTCGGTGCGTTAGGACGCATCTTGCAGCGTCCTGGCGGACCGCCGCTCCGGTGATGCGGCGCCGCACCAATACAATGGAATAGAGCGCCGGATGCCTCGCCGGGCAGGACGCATGTCGTTCGGCTCTGGCATCCGGCGTTCAGGCAAATAGTACACAAAATAAACATATATCTCCCCCTGTGTGCTCTCCCCCTCCCCTATAGTCCCCCCTTGGTCCCCCAGTAGTATATCACCCCCCCTGTTTCTCCTCCAGTAGTATATAGCCCCCCTGTTGCCCCCCTAGTAATATTTAGCTTCCCTGTGTGCTCTCCCCCAATTAGTATACAGCATTGCTGTGCGCTCTCCCCCAATAGTATATAGCCCCCCTGTGCGCTCTCCCCCTCCCAATTAGCCCCCCTATGTGCTCTCCCCCTCCCATATAGCCCCCCTGTGCGCTCTCCCCTTGTAGTATATAGCCCCCCTGTGAGCTCCCCCAATTTAGTATATAGCCCCCGTGCGCTCCCCCGCAAATCCCATTGAAAATGACAGGAAAACATACTGGGGAAAAAAATTTCAACTGATGAGCGCAACTTGTGACAACTGATGACAACTGATGGAAACTGATGACAACTGATGGAAACTGATGGTTTTTAATGAAAAGAAGGATAGAAAAACTGATGACAACTGATGCATTTTAGGCATCAGTTGTGACATCAGTTGTGGTCAGTTTTTAGGCAAAAAACGCAACTGATGCCAACTTAGGCCGGGTTTACATATGTCCGGCGGTGCGGCGGCGTTTCCATCCGGCGCAGGAGAAAAGCGCCGGAGGGAAACGCATCTTTGAACTGATCCCATTGTTTTCAATGGGATCGTTCAAAATGTGCGGCGTGAACTAGTGGCCGCCGCATCGCCGGACCGTCGGTGCGTTAGGACGCATCTTGCAGCGTCCTGGCGGACCGCCGCTCCGGTGATGCGGCGCCGCACCAATACAATCGAATAGAGCGCCGGATGCCTCGCCGGGCAGGACGCATGTCGTTCGGCTTGGCATCCGGCGTTCAGTCAAATAGTAGCACAAAATAAACATATCTCTCCCCCTGTGTGCTCTCCCCCTCCCCTATAGTCCCCCCTTGGTCCCCCAGTAGTATATCACCCCCCCTGTTTCTCCTCCAGTAGTATATAGCCCCCCTGTTGCCCCCCCAGTAATATTTAGCTTCCCTGTGTGCTCTCCCCCAATTAGGCTGGGTTTACACATGTCCGGCGGTGCGGCGGCGTTTCCATCCGGCGCAGGAGAAAAGCGCCGGATGGAAACGCATCTTTGAACTGATCCCATTGTTTTCAATGGGATCGTTCAAAATGTGCGGCGGTGGTCTAGTGGTCGCCGCATCACCGGACCGTCGGTGCGTTAGAACGCATCTTGCAGCGTTCTGGCGGACCGCCGCTCCGGTGATGCGGCGCCGCACCAATACAATCGAATACAGCGCCGGATGCCTGGCCGGGCAGGACGCATCCCGTACGGCACCGGCATCCGGCGTTCCGGCGAAGAGGGTTGCCTTTGCAGCGCCCGGGGGTCCTGTGAAAGCCCACCCAACAGGGCTGTGTATAATGATCTAAAATTATAAATATATTTAATAAAATTGCTTTAAAAATCAATAAAAGGGTGTCCTGTTTTATTTTTTAATGCATAAAACTGTTCAGGCAGAGTCGGCTGTAGCTGGCTGTAGGGTCCTACATGTACAGGAAGTAGCTACAGTGCTCAACTACGGTGCACTGTACAGCCTGTACAAAAGGTACACATACATATCTCTACCCCTGTGAGCTCCCCATATTATTTATAGCCCCCCAGTGTGGTCTCCCCCCTCCCATATAGCCCCCCAGTGTGCTCTGCCCCCTCCCATATAGCCCCCCAGTGTGCTCTGCCCCCTCCCATATAGCCCCCCTGTGAGCTCTCCCCCCTCCCATATAGCCCCACAGTGTGGTCTCCCCCCTCCCATATAGCCCCCCAGTGAGCTCCCAATATTATTTATAGCCCCCCAGTGTGATCTCCCCCCTCCCATATAGCCCCCCAGTGTGCTCTGCCCCCTCCCATATAGCCCCCCAGTGTGCTCTGCCCCCTCCCATATAGCCCCCCAGTGTGCTCTCCCCCCTCCCATATAGCCCCCCAGTGTGCTCTGCCCCCTCCCATATAGCCCCCCAGTGTGCTCTCCCCCCTCCCATATAGCCCCCCAGTGTGGTCTCCCCCCCTCCCATATAGCCCCCCAGTGTGCTCTCCCCCCTCCCATATAGCCCCCCAGTGTGGTCTCCCCCCTCCCATATAGCCCCCCAGTGAGCTCCCAATATTATTTATAGCCCCCCAGTGTGATCTCCCCCCTCCCATATAGCCCCCCAGTGTGCTCTGCCCCCTCCCATATAGCCCCCCAGTGTGCTCTGCCCCCTCCCATATAGCCCCACAGTGTGCTCTCCCCCCTCCCATATAGCCCCCCAGTGTGCTCTGCCCCCTCCCATATAGCCCCCCAGTGTGCTCTCCCCCCTCCCATATAGCCCCCCAGTGTGGTCTCCCCCCTCCCATATAGCCCCCCAGTGTGCTCTCCCCCCTCCCATATAGCCCCCCAGTGTGGTCTCCCCCCTCCCATATAGCCCCACAGTGAGCTCCCAATATTATTTATAGCCCCCCAGTGTGATCTCCCCCCTCCCATATAGCCCCCCAGTGTGCTCTGCCCCCTCCCATATAGCCCCACAGTGTGCTCTGCCCCCTCCCATATAGCCCCCCAGTGTGCTCTGCCCCCTCCCATATAGCCCCCCAGTGTGCTCTCCCCCCTCCCATATAGCCCCCCAGTGTGCTCTCCCCCCTCCCATATAGCCCCCCAGTGTGCTCTCCCCTCCCATATAGGCCTCCTGTGAGCTCCCTATATTATTTATAGCCCCCCAGTGTGATCTCCCCCCTCCCATATAGCCCCCCAGTGTGCTCTGCCCCCTCCCATATAGCCCCCCAGTGTGCTCTGCCCCCTCCCATATAGCCCCCCAGTGTGGTCTCCCCCCTCCCATATAGCCCCCTAGTGTGGTCTCCCCCCTCCCATATAGCCCCCCAGTGTGCTTTCCCCCCTCCCATATAGCCCCCCAGTGTGCTCTCCCCCCTCCCATATAGCCCCCCAGTGTGCTCTCCCCTCCCATATAGGCCTCCTGTGAGCTCCCTATATTATTTATAGCCCCCCAGTGTGATCTCCCCCCTCCCATATAGCCCCCCAGTGTGCTCTGCCCCCTCCCATATAGCCCCCCAGTGTGCTCTGCCCCCTCCCATATAGCCCCCCAGTGTGGTCTCCCCCCTCCCATATAGCCCCCTAGTGTGGTCTCCCCCCTCCCATATAGCCCCCCAGTGTGCTCTCCCCCCTCCCATATAGCCCCCCAGTGTGGTCTCCCCCCTCCCATATAGCCCCCCAGTGTGGTCTCCCCCCTCCCATATAGCCCCCCAGTGTGCTTTCCCCCCTCCCATATAGCCCCCCAGTGTGCTCTCCCCCCTCCCATATAGCCCCCCAGTGTGCTCTCCCCCCTCCCATATAGCCCTCCTGTGAGCTCCCTATATTATTTATAGCCCCCCAGTGTGGTCTCCCTCCTCCCATATAGCCCTCCTGAGACCTACCAACATTATTATATAGCCCCCCAGTGTGCTCTCCCCCCTCCCATATAGCATATAACATAAAACAACAAACACTCACCTAGGTCCGGCGTCTGCTCTTCTCTTCCCCTCTTGTGTCTGCACTACAGTGGTCACAAGAGGCCGCTCTCCCATTGTCCTGACGTTGGTGCTGAAACCAAAGGCAGAGAGGGGTAATAACCCTAACCTCAGGGAGAATAACCACAACCCCAAGTGGAATAACCCTAACCACAGGGGTGAATTGCAGCCGCCCCTCACCTGCTATGAAACACTTTCTGCTCCTGTGCTTCATAGCACATTAAAGACTCAGGGAGAACAGGAAAATCTTGGGTTGTCTGGTGACAGGTGCGCAGGACATACCCATTCATTAGTTTGACTATAGACTGCATTTGCTAGTCACAATTTATGTCAAACCGTATATAGTCACGCCTCTCAGCCTGTCTGAGCGCTCTGTGGTAATGATTGATATTCAGAGAGACCATAGCCTCGTTTCTTTCACCTGGCATAGTGCGCTGACAGGCATAGAGCCGTGACTATTTTGGCCTGGTCACCACGAAGATCCTTTTTTCCTGTCACTCTCCTTGCCTCCTAAAACACACAACCATTCTTGACAGAAATACATTAATTACACAGGTCAACACCCAAAAATATTTTTACTGGTGTCCAAAATATTTTAATGCTTTTGGGGTATTTTTGGGGTGCTGATTCTGAATATTATATCAGTTTTGCCAGATTTGCTCAAGTTTTTTATCATGTCTTGTTCATTTTTGAAGATTACTTTCTAAAACTAGTTAAAATAAACTAAAATCAACATTTACTTTGTAAAATTTATTGTATTCATGACAATAGCAATAAAGTTAATGCGCGCGTAGCAAATTCTTTTTTTTTTTTTTACACATTTCCTGAAAATTCTCTAAAACTTGAGCCAATCTGGCAAAACTGATGACATATTCAGAATCAGCAACCCAAAGTTACATTAAATTCGTTGAAATATCTTTGCCCCCAAAAATGCTGTATTTTTTGTTATAATTTTTTAAACATTTTATGTCAGCTCATAAATGGCAGCCTTTCAAGGGACGGGATCTGCTTCATCTGGATCAGTGTCAGAGAACTCTGAAGTTGATGGATCAGATGAGGTAATTAATTTTCCTTAGTACGGTTTTTGATTTTTTAGGGCCCATCGACACATGACTATAGGATGTGTGCTTTAAAGGGATTGTCTGGGGAGACATTTTTTTTACATAAACTAGCCAATTACCTCCCTGACACATGCACCGCTGCCAGTATTGCATTGCCCTGCTAACTGCGATTGTTACATCCAACTGAATCATGTCCAATACACAAAAGCGGCTTCATATGGTTAGCAGGGCAGTAGAATATGTGTGGCAGCAGGGGAGCTTGGGATGAAATTGCGGCAAAATTTTGGACGTCCCTCATTCCATTGACTTCTATCCTCTGCATCAGGCACATTGTTAAAATTTAAAAAGTGGACGCTTTTTCTGTTCTGTTTTGTTCAGCACCTCAGGTATGGCCTGGGAGCTGACAGAATCCCTTTAATGCAATCACTTTAGATTTTAAAGTATACAAATCTAGAAATTTTAAACATTTGGCATCTCTTACATCTTTAATTTTTCTTTTATTCAATTTATAGGCAGTGTCTCCGTTAATGTTTGAAATGTTATCAACTGCGGAAGAGGTAAATTTAATTTAGTATTTTAATTCTATATATAATTATAATGTCATTTAATGATTCTAAAATTTTTCATAGGAAACTACTGAGGGAACCCAAAATTCAGAAGATGAAATTTCTAAACAGGCCCCAAAAAAACGAAAAAGACAACAAAAAAATACTGGAAGCCAAAAAAAGAAAAGGGGGAAACAGCCAGCCTCAAAATCGTCAAAATCAAAAACTCTATCCAAGGTAGTGTTCATTACAATTGATTGAAACTGACAACTTTCCAACATCAAACAGTAGTGGATTAAAAACACAGAAAGGATCGTCTCACGCAATGGTGACATTGAGCGGATGGCCGTCATTTAATGGGAAATATTCGCTGTAGTTTTTTTGCGTTATATGGCGGCCATTCACTCAATTGCAACTTTGTGTGAACATAGACTTTCTGTGTTTTCAATCCACTCGTGGTTTAGTTTTTTTTAAAACTGACCAAATACTGACTGAAATATACTGTGTGTGAACCCAGCTATACGGTGGAATTCAAGTTCAAAATATAGAGATGTGTAGAGGGCACCCACCATTTAAATAAGATTTGAGTATATGAAAAAATTTTATGATGAGTGCCCTTTAAACATATCGTGTTGTACACGTATAAAACAGCCATAACAGACGTGACGAATACTGTGACTGGATAACACTGCCATACCCCTCCCACCTTTGACTAGAAGCGTGATTTCAAGTCTTTTAAATAGAGGTGGGAGAATATAAAAATAAATAGTTTTTTTGCTCCCTAGTCCCATAGGCTGCTGTTATGAAGTGACGGCAGCCTATGGGAGGGAATGCAGGAGTAGGACATTGACTGGTCCTGCTCCTGCATTCTGCTCACTTTAATGTTTAGACCGCTCACTGTGTGGGTGGAACATCAAAGCGATCTGTGCATCCCAAGAAGCTGCGCGGCCGCAGCATCACCGGATGCTTAAAGAGACAGTGTCACATTTCCCACCGGGATCCCGCGGCATCCCTGGCGGGTTCTCCAGGCACCCTGGTGTTCCCCGTCACCACGGTTTGGAAAGGCTCTTCTAGATGTATATCCCATTTCAAAATTAGTATGTCAACAACATCTTCTATTTCATAATTAGTATTAAATATTATTTGATATAAGGCAATATAATTTGATGGTCTTGCATCCAATTTCCACAAATGATAGGCTCTATGCTCATTGTTGCTGCAGCGTGACACTCTCTGCTATATACGGTCTTTGTGTACAAAATGTCCAAACTTCAATGTAAAAATAAACTATTTTTGCTTTTATATTAACATCTAGACAATTAGAACTAGTCAAAAAACTAGTAGAAGTTCAACCCCAAATCCTACTGAGTCACAGGTGAGACTAATTTTTCTATAATGTTGCTCTACACACGTCATTAATTTGTAACCACTAAAAATTTATATCAAATATAATTTTTTTTTTTAAATGATGATTGTGAGACCAAAAAAAAAAAGAATTGAATTATTCTTGTCCTTATAGCCCACTACCGAAATAGAGGTGACGTGTGGAGAAAAAATAACCATCGACACGCAACGCATGATATATGAGGTGGAGATTCGTAGGCCACTATGGGACCAGACCCATGCTCTGCACTCTGACATCATCGAAACGAGAAGATGCTGGGATGCAGTGTGCAAAGAAGTGGTTAAAGATTTTGAAAAATATGCCGACAAAGATCGGACTACAATTGGTAAGCTGATAGTAAACAGGATAGTAATCTGTAGCCTGAAAAAATTTAAACCTGTCAGAACCACTGTTCAACAGAGACAAATATGATGTAATTTCCTAGAACAAATTTTGTAGTTACTATAGGTAAAATTTAAAAAATTCTCAAATGGTGGTCACACATAATGTACCATGGCATATTTCAAATTTATTAATGAAAATACTCTGCAATAGTTTGTACTTTTCACCTACTGACGCGCCCCAGAAACCCACCACCCCTGGACAGGGCTGGACACTCATACCTCCTCCAACAGGTCCCGCTCCCAGTGTTTGTACCGCTGCTCAGATACAGTCATCGGCTCATTCTAATGTTATTGTGTTCTTCATTAGGGCCCTTGCACACTGAGCAATTCTCGAGGAATTGTAGCTGAAAGTTTTCAGGCAGAATTCAAGCCGAATTTAAGCCCCCCATTGACTTCTATAGGATTCCTCTAGCACATCTACAGCAGAAAATTATGCTCGGAAATTCTGCAGTGTGAACAACAGAGCAGAAAACACATTGAACACAATGGGACTTTGCTCTGTACATTTTTTACGGGAGGAATTTCAAGCTGAATTTTGATCTGAATTTCAAGCTGAATTCCTCGCCTTTTCCTCAGTGTGCACATAGCCTTACTTTGAAAGCTGTTTTTTCATTATTCAAATTGATTTACATTTATATTATAGTAAAAGATATAAGAAAACGATGGAGGTCTATTCGTGATAGGTTTAAAAAAATAATTACAGATGAAGAAAAAATTCCAAGCGGCTCAGCTGCTACAAAAAGATCCCAGTATAAGTATATGGAGCATCTCCAATTTCTGAAACAAACTTTTAAAAAAAGGAGGTTAGTATTTAATACTTTTAGATATTACAGATGATATATACAAAAACTTAAAGTGTCCCTGTCGTTATAATTTTCAATCTACATTTGCAATATACAGCAAGTTTTTTTTTTGGGGGTTATCATGCTGTAAAACAAGGCTGACCCAGAAATCGAGGTACTGTCTCCTGAAGGCAGATTTTTAGACTAGCAGGCAGGCGCAGGAGGAGGCCACGTCTCTTGCATGCCTTGACACGCCTCCCAAGATCCGCCAGCACACCCATCGGGCGAGGGGGCATATGGCTGGCGTACGCCATGGAGAAGGTGCAAATCAGCACCTTCTACCTGGCGTACGCCTCGGGCAGACGTATCATAAATGACCCCCCATGAAGTCTGACCAGTACAGAAAATGAATCTCCCAGCAATCACCCGTATATCTTGCACTTAGTTTTTATAGAGTTGCATTATTATTGCATAGTTGCATAGTTATTTATTTAAAAATCATGAATTCCAATTTTTTTAAAATGAAAACTTTCAAAAAAAAAATAAAAATTATACGTTATAAACAAGATGTATATTACATATCATGAAAACCACCTTATTATTTATTAATTTTTTAATTTATATATATTTTATGATAGGACGGACTCCAACGTTCGTCCGCCAGCAAGACTTGAGAACTTAGCGGAACAAGATACAATTGATTTGCCAGAAAATACGTTGGCAGGGAACCCTGGCTGCAGCAATCCTACATCCGAAACATCAAATTTTGTCCAGCCTACTCCACGCCAACACTGTTTTTCTTCCCGAACCATTCGACGAGGCAGGCGTGTTGACGAAACAGAAGAGATGCTCCTGTCAATACAACAATTGCAGGAAAGAATGGACAGAGATAAAGAGCATGAATTAGAGGAGAGAAGGAATTTGGAGCGACGTTTTTTTGAGGAGCTAGGTGACTCAGACGCTTTATTTTGCAGAAGCCTCATCCCGTATTTAAAAGAAATGTCACCCAACCAGAGAATAATGGCCAAAATCTCAATAATGGGCGTTATTTCAGATTATTTATATCGAAATTTGCCTCTAAATATTGTCGGCGGTATGGATACAAGTGGACTACAGTCCACCAATTCTCAGGTCCCATTTTCTGAGGTCCTGAGAGAGTCAATTACTCCGGTTGACCATACAGATTCGCCACAAATAATTCAACAAATACCTATAGCAGGGGTGAATATTATTCCTGCTTTGCAGCAGCAAGGCCATGTGTACAGAAACATGTGAAAATCCTAGTTATATTTCTACATTAAAATCATCTAGTTTTTAAAATACGAGCTGCGGATCCCTTCCCTGTGCACTCTATGGCAGACAAACTCCCAAGAGGGATGGACATCCCGCAGCGAGTTTGTCCGCAGCCCACCGTTACCCCCGCGCCGGCTGTAGCAAATACATCACCAGGTCCCTGTTCCGGCTTTCTTCGTGGTTTCCCAGCATGTCCCGCTTGGCCAATCAGTGAGCTGCCCCGCCGCAGCGCACTGATTGGCTGAGCATGACGTTAAGACATGGGTAGCCCTGAAGCGAGCCTGAGCGGGGACCTGGTGATGTATTTGCTCCAGCCGGCGCGGGGGTTAAGGTTGGGCTGCGGACAAACTCGCAGCGGGATGTCCATCCCTCCTGGGAGTTTGTCTGCCATAGAGTGCACAGGGAAGGGATCCGCAGCGAGCCTCGCAGCAATTTCACAGGGAGGAACTTGCTGCGGATTCGACCAGTTTGTTTGTACCCTCACATGTAAAACTTTGTTATTTAAAAGTTATTTAAAGATTTGTATTTAAAAAAAAACCCAGAAAATAAAAATTTCCAAAAAGTTTATTTTGAGTATTTTACATTAACAAATTATGTATTAACAAAGAAAAACGTTCTGTTTCATAACGAAAAATCAAATGGAAATTAGACCATAGTGTCCTGCCAATGTAATTTCCCATAATCAGTTACGAAGTAATCTGCAAAACAGTCCCTAACTGCTAGAGTGTTGAAATTTGTGCGGAAGGCATCTCTTGAGACATCTCTCAAGTTTGAAACAAGATAGTCTTCTGGCACATTAGTGGGCTCCTTGATTCTTACAAAATTGTGCAGAACCACACATGCCTTGACAACTTTATCTACTGTTTCAACATCTAGTTGAATGGCTTTGGTAAGAATTCGCCATTTTCCAGTTAATATTCCAAATGCACACTCGACTAGTCGACGAGCCCTTGTCAAGCGGTAATTGAAAATTTTTTTTTGGTGATTCAAAGCTCTTTTGGAGTAGGGCTTTAGTAAATTTTCACACATGGTGAAGGCCTCGTCTCCTACCAAAACAAATGGGAGTTTTGGTTCCTCTGTACCTGGCAATGCTTCTGGATTCGGTAAGTCAAAATTGCCAGAATAAATTCTTTTGCCCATTTCTGACTCTCGAAAAATACCCGAGTCATTGTTTCTCCCGTACCCACCAATGTCCACACAAATAAATCTGTAATCTGCATCAACTATTGCCATTAATATTATAGAGAAGAATTTTTTATAGTTAAAAAACTCTGATCCTGTACAGGGTGGTTTCTGTATTCTGATGTGCTTTCCATCCACAGCGCCGATGCAATTTGGAAACTGAGTTGTTTCATAAATTCTTTTTGAAATGCGAATCCATGAGTCGTTATTTGGCTCGGGAAGGTATTCCGGTTGAAGTATCTCCCACAGAACTTGACATGTTTCCCTTACAATGAGTGATATTGTGCTCTTGGCTATTCGGAAACTATACTGCAGGGATGCATATGAATCACCTGTTGCCAGAAACCTAGGAGTACAATGCGAAAGGTAAGTACGCTCTAACAATGTGATCAGCAATATTATACTGCTAGCATTAATATATAAGCATATTCAAATTGTCAATTTGTCTTTAAAAGAAATTTTTTTAACCATTTTTACATATGATAGGGACATATCAGAATTATGTACAGGTACTGAGAATTCCACCAATTGCTACAATGAAGGGGCATCTGCGCAGAGTATCACGTCACGACCCTTCATGTCTGCTAGAGGGAAAGGAATTGAGTACCCCGCTGAGGAGAATACTCAATTCTTTTCCCTGTAGCAGAGATGAAGGGGCGGGCGTGATACTGTGCGCAGATGCCCCTTCATTGGATCGATTGGTGGAACTCAACTGCGCCACGACTGACAAACACTTCTCATATGTTGATATGATACGTCAACTTTTTTTATTTTATTGTAGTCACTTTGAGTCCATGTAACTTCAAGCCTAATTGTCATTTCAATGTAATTTTTAAAAAATCATTAACATTGTTAGCTTTTATTTAAGGGATTGTCGAGCGATAAACTTTTTATTTAAAACCAACTGGTGTAAGAAATTAACAATCCAAAGTCTTCCCATATTTATCAGCTGCTGTATGCCCTGCATGAAATTTTTTTTATCTTTTCATTCTGACACAGTGCTCTCTGCTGACATTTCTGGCTGAGACAGGAACTGTTTTGAGTAGGAGAGAGTTTCTATGGGGATTCATAGAAAACCAAGACAGAGTACCTGTCTCGACCATAGATGTCAGCAGAGAGTACTGTGTCAAATTGGAAATAAAAAAAGATTTCCTGCAGGACATACAGCAGCTAATAAGTATGTGAAGACTTTAATTTTTTTTTATAGAAGTACATTATAAATCTATTTAACTGTCTAACCCCAGTTGATTAGAAATAAAAAGATTTTGGCTGGAGTACCCCTTTAAGCTAAAGAGTGTACTTCTGTATTGCAAAAGCATTAACCCAACTGACCCCTCACATAGAAACAGGATTTCTCTATCTATTATTCTCTATAGAGATGGGCGTAGCAGTAAGTGAGCACAGAGAGAAGAGAAATATGAGCCCCACACAATAATCCTGTAATCTTATCTCACCAAGCTACTAGACAAGAATTCACCTTTATGACTTGTGAATCCGCATTTTAAGTGCCAAGACAGTGTACAAACAAAAACTGGCTTTGTCATCTTTCTGCTATATTATCCCCCTTGGCCCCTCACCCCTCTATATGAATTAATGGAAAAAAAAAAAAACGTCTTCAATTGCTTTGCTGTAATGAAGACGGATTTGCCTGAAAATGCACAGATAAGGAGGGGGTGGGGGGGGGGGGGGTGTGTGGAAGGTTGGCTATTTTAGTCAGACATGTCATTTATCCCAGCCGGAGCATATGCGATGTGTGTACGCTACGGCCCGGATCACATAGAAGACCAGGCAATGTTTGATAATGCATTAATTATGGCCGTTGTTGTCAATGGCAACAATTAGCATACTTTTACGTAGTGTTAACATAGTTTAAATTGTAATTTACATTTAGAACACTTAAAAAATAAATAAATATATATATATATATATATATATATATATATATTGTGGATTTACAGAGATTTAGAATGTTAAAAACATTACCTGATTGTAAGCATAAGCCTTTCTGCTGCTGGAATACTTCGCCGGAAACGACAGGGCTTTCGAGAGATTCTTGGTGCAACAAGCTCCAATAACGCATCAAAGGAATCAATGGTCATCCGCATGTAATTATAGAACTTATCAGGAAAGCGACGTAGTTCAGGATATAAAGTATAAAAGCTTCCCAGCTGTGGATTACTTCTGAATATTGGATGGACCCAATATCTGCGCTGACCAGTTCTCCTTTGCAATAGTTGTCGACGCATGGCCAATCTGATTCGCAAAAACTGGAAAATATAGCAACTACGGCGTCTTGGGATCATGCTCAGTGATGGCCACATGGTGCCTAGTCTGGGATGAAATGACTTTTCAATGTACAACCTAATGAAAAAGAGATAGAACACTCCCACTTCATTAGCATGAACAACCATGATTTGTCTTTAGAGATATTCCACCCAATGCAGTTTTAAATTTTTTTTTTCAAAAGCAGCCCTGTTTTAATCAATGTGTCCCCATGGGTATTTAACACCATTCCTGCATGCTTATGTTCTCCATATAAAAGTTTGTAAACTTATGTCATACTTTTCAATATGGCGTTGGCCAGGAGACTCCAACTACCAGCATGCACCTTACCTGCTATGTTTCCCTCCCCCTCCTCATTCCTGTTATCGTTTCTCCCCTAATCTCTTGTATCTCTCTCCTATTTCACTATTCATCCCTGTTCAATTCTCCCTCCTTCATCCATCACTCTGTCAGCTGGCTTGCAGGGTCTTTGATGTATTCAGCCAGGTCTGCCCTGCTGGGGACACCTGAAACCTGAGATAAGCCTCTACTGTCCTGTGTCTCTGCAATGCCCTAGTTTAGCAGCATTTTGTTTAAGAGATGGAAACATGGGAGGTCCAGGAGCCTCAGGTGGCCATCTGAGTTATGTGATGTATTGCTGTTTCAGGGTGGCTTAAAAATGGCATACATT
Source organism: Dendropsophus ebraccatus (assembly GCF_027789765.1). Taxonomy (NCBI): domain Eukaryota; kingdom Metazoa; phylum Chordata; class Amphibia; order Anura; family Hylidae; genus Dendropsophus; species Dendropsophus ebraccatus. The sequence continues at coordinate 198,303,846 of NC_091455.1, read as the reverse complement.
AAAATCCACCAATGAATAACATACATGCAGGGGTGCGGTACCATGTACACACTGTCAACCCCATTTGCATTACTTTATGTTGAGCTGTAGAGTTGTGAAGCGGATGGGCCTCACACTTGGCTCCTCGCACCGCTGGAGCGCCTGGACTAGGCCTATGCCATCAATATCGACAGGCCTGGCCGGTTGCTATGAGTGCCCGGATGGCATCCCTAGCAACCTGCCCCTGGCTAAGCAGCACAGCTGAATGTCACTAACTGGTGCCCGACACCGCCTGTCAGCTTGTACTGTTGTCCTTGGGCTGGAGTCAAAATCAAGGCTGGTGCTGGGACTCCAGGCCCTGTTTAGTATCCTACCCTGTCTGTGGTTCCTTGACTCATAAAAAGTCAAGTGCCAGCGTTCATTGACCTAGAACTTCATCCTGACTTTGTACTCATGATTAGATGACTTTTGCCTTGTACCACGACCTTTGTACCACAACATTGGATCTCAAATTTGCACTTTGTATGAGTTGCTGTTACCGACGTTAAGGACAACTCCCATGAAAAACTTTTTCCCAGTAATTGAAGCACATTACAAAGTTATATAACACTGTAATATACTTCACTCACCTGTCTCTCCTCCTTCCCTGTCTTTTCCCCCCTCAACCCCCCAGCAGGAAGTGTAAGAAACTCCTTCATACCTAATTACTGTCGTCACCAGGCTGCTCTCTCAGCTCCTTCTAGTGACGATGAGTCATCAGCAGGAGGGCGGGGCTAGCTCCTGTCACACCAGCCTCCCCCTCCCCTGCCTGGTCAGGTGACTAGGCTTGCTTAGCTCCCATTGGCTGAGCAACTGTAAGCCATCTGTCATTCTGCAACTCAATAATGACTGGTGACTGACTCCCGGCACATAACCAGCTACAGGACCCCCTCCCCCATACTCCCTCCTGCTGCTGAGTGGACTCAGTGAGTGAGTGAGTGATGTCACTTGCTTATCTTTCTCCTCACTCCCGGGATGTCAGCTACACAGACGTCTTATCTCTCCCCTGCTGCCCTGACCTAATTAGGGACGGCAATCCTGCAGAATGTACACTACACACTACAGTGAGGTGAAAGTATGTGTGTGCAGCTTCAGTGTGTGTGTATATAGCAGCCTGACTGAAGAGAGCCAGAGAGGGGGTCATGTTTAGTGTATGATGGGAGTTGTAGTGAATGGAGGGGCAGGCACTTGCTGTGTCACAGCAGGGGGCTGGCTTGTCACAGCAGCCAAAGTGCATCATGGGAAGCTGAAACCAGGAAGCAAGCAAGAAATGAAGAAGAAGACTAAAAATTAGAATGTACAAAGACGGTGGGAAAATCAAACAGTGACAGCTCAGGAGGGATGATAAGTATAAAAGCTAGGTTTTTGATTGGTTTTTGGTTTTTTTCCTTAGCGCGGGAGTTGTCCTTTAAATCTCAGACTAACCTTGCGTTTGTACATCTGTCTCTGTTTTTTATAAAAGTCGTATAGGGAACGTCAAAATGTTGTCCACTGCCATTTAGGGATGAGAAGGCTAGTAGGCAGAGACAGCTGTGGCGGGTGCCAGTTCTAGGGCTTCGCTTGGCTGTTGTCTTCCTTGAGCTATAATCGACAAGTAGCTTTAAACATAAAGGAATTGCAGCTGATTTCACATGGCAAGTTCCCAGCAAAATCTTCTGAGATTCCCATCTGGTCAGTGGCGCCACAACGAGCAGACGACCTGAGTCGTCTGCCTCAGTCGGCGCCACCGTCCTCATGGGGGCGGCATTCAGTGGCGGATTATAATATAGGCTGTTCAGGCGGCTGGCCACATTATAATCCGCCACTGATTGTACCATGTACCGGAGTCCCCCCGCGCCCGGACAGCATCTGTAATTAGATGCTGGGAGCGGGAGAGACTGTATTCATAAGCGCCGCGGTGTAATGATGCAGCCGCTCGGTGCCTCGGGGTCTCCGATACCGGCATTCCAAGTCCGTGATCCGTCAGGCTGACGGAACGTAGGAATGCAGCCTTAGTCCCCCGGCTGATGTGCGGCTGCCGGGGGTGTCCCATCCTATCCCCAGCAGCGCGCGCATCAGAGAGCTCCCCGTGCGCCAGAAGTCACAGCCACAGGCGCACGGGGAGCTCTCTGATGCGCACGCTGCCGGGGACAGGACGGGACAACACCGGCAGCCGAGCATCAGCCGGGACCAGACCAGAGAGGCCCGACGGGGGAACGGATGGCAGGTGAGTTATGTGCTGTTTTTTGTTTTATCTGCTGTGCAGGGGGGGGGGACATATATAAGGGAGAGGGTCTATAAGGGAGGGGGGAGAGGGGGACCATCTATAAGGGGGGGGGGAAGAGGGGGACCATCTATAAGGGGGGGGGGACATATATAAGGGAGAGGGGAGAGGGTCTATAAGGGAGGGGGGAGAAGGGGACCATCTATAAGGGGGGGGGGAAGAGGGGGACCATCTCCTAAAAGATCAGCCCCCTCCTCTCCTGACATCCTCTGTGCAGCAAGGGACCAAACATTATGTTTATTGGGGACAGCATGGGGGGGGGCAGTAGTGGATTATAATGTGGGCGGATTGACGGGGGGGGGGGGGTTTTGGTGTGGGCTCATCCTATAGTTCGCCTCGGGCAGCAGAGAGGCTAGAATCACCCCTGCATCTGGTCATTTAATTTTAAGGTCTTTATGACGCTGCCAGTATAGTGGCAGCCCCCTTCCTTACTCAATAGCCCTACAGCTTGTTGTGAGGCTCCGGATGTATGGACATCCTGTGCAGCCTATCAGTGCGTTGTGGTGGTAATTATTGGCTGAGCGTGATGTCAGGAAGCATGGAGGTACAGAACAAGCCGGAAAGAGTACCGTTATGTTCACATCTCCTTTTTCTCTGCACATCAGGCTACACGTCATAAATCAGTGAAAAAAGGATGCTGCAATGCAGATGACGGCAACATTGACAGGACGGAGTAATTATGTGACTGTGTTCTGCTCAGTTGTGGGACGTATAGTGCTTTTGTGCAGGACTGAAAAGTGTAGTCGACCACGCTTTTGAGTCCTGCACAAAAGCACTATACGTCCCACAAATGAGCAGAATACAGTCACATAATGACTCCGTCTCAATGTGGCCGTCGGCTGCACGTCGGGCTGCTTGGCAGCATCCTTTTTTCACTGATTTATGACATGTAGCCAGACGTGCAGGCAAAAATGAGATGTGAACATACCCTAAAAAGGGATCTGCCACTATACTATACTACAAGTACCTAAAATCACTTTGAAAATGACAGGAAAACCTATAGGGAAAAGAAATGTCAACTGATGAGAGCAAATTGTGACAACTGATGGCAACTTATGACAACTGATGGCAACTGATGACAACTGATGGCAACTGATGGCAACTGATGGAGAAAAACTGATGACAACTGATGCATTTTTGGCATCAGTTGTGGCATCAGTTGTGGTCAGTTTTTAGGCAAAAAACGCAACTGATGCCAACTGATATATGTAAACCCAGCCTTAGTATACAGCATTGCTGTGCGCTCTCCCCCAATAGTATATAGCCCCCCATGTGCGCTATCCCCCTCCCATATAGCCCCCCTGTGCGCTCTCCCCCTCCCATATAGCCCCCCTGTGCGCTCTCCCCCTCCCATATAGCCCCCCTGTGCGCTCTCCCCCTCCCATATAGCCCCCCTGTGCGCTCTCCCCCTCCCATATAGCCCCCCTGTGCGCTCTCCCCCTCCCATATAGCCCCCCTGTGTGCTCTCCCCTTGTAGTATATAGCCCCCCTGTGAGCTCCCCCAATTAGTATATAGCCCCCGTGCGCTCCCCCGCAAATCCCATTGAAAATGACAGGAAAACATACTGGGGAAAAAAATGTCAACTGATGAGCGCAACTTGTGACAACTGATGACAACTGATGGAAACTGATGGCAACTGATGGTTTTTAATGAAAAGACGGATAGAAAAACTGATGACAACTGATGCATTTTTGGCATCAGTTGTGACATCAGTTGTGGTCAGTTTTTAGGCAAAAAACGCAACTGATGCCAACTGATATATGTAAACCCAGCCTTATATATGTAAACCCAGCCTAATAAACCACTACCTTTTTTCACCTTATGCTGGAGTGCTTTGGATTTTCGTGTGATATCTATCTATCTATCTATCTATCTATCTATCTATCTATCTATCTATCTATCTATCTATCTTTGAACTATATATATCTCTCTATCTATCTCATATCTCTCTCTCTATCTATCTATCTATCTATCTATCTCCTATCTATCTATCTATCTATCTATCTATCTATCTATCTATCTGTCTATCTATTTATTATCTATCTATCTATCTATCTATCTGTCTATCTATTTATTATCTATCTATCTATCTATCTGTCTTCTATCTATCTCCTATCTATCTATCTATCTATCTATCTATCTATCTATCTCCTATCTATCTATCTATCTATCTATCTATCTATCTGTCTATCACCTGTCTATGTTATATCTCTCTATATCTATAAACATTGTTTTTTCCCCCATTTTTAAACATATCTTTGGAATCCATACTGATGCAAAATTCCATTATTTTACATTGGTCTGGGTCTAGTTTACACTTTGCAGTTTCCTATACTTTTGCATGTAGCCAAGTAGACTCCACATGGAGGACATGTTAAATGTTTCTCTTCTTTATTTTTAATTCATACCAAGTTCTGCCTTCAAAAAAACTAAGGGTTGATTTAAGGACCTAGTTTATATTTATTTTTATTTCAAATTTTTATTGTTACCAATTAGGTCATTTATTGGGAAAACTGATGTTACTATTTAGGGCACATCCACAGTCCAGCGTGTTCCTGCAATATGTCTTTGGATGAATACAGATTGATGATGCAGCAATTTGTCCCACAGAAATAATTAGTAATAATCAGTCTGGAAAAAAAAAATCAAAATGAAAATAATATGGATTGTTGACCTGTTCTTCTATCACACACTACAAACATACAATACAATATATATATATATAATATATATATATATATATATATATATATATATATATATAATAATACTATTCTAAAAGCTAGGGTCACATTGTTATTTTTTTCCCTATTGTTTTTTAGTTAGCTTTTTTTTTTAGTTATGTTTTCTCTGTATATGTTCAACTCATTGCTCTGGGATACAATACAAACAGTGGAAAAGTTGAATAAATTTGTATCCGCAAGTAGGATTATGTGTGTTTGTGTGTTTGTGTGTGTGTGTGTGTGTGTGATGGGCCCTGTGCACACTGGCATTCCTCTACTAGCTTTTCACTGATTTACTTTTAGGGTACATGGAGGCACATTTACTATTAGGAGTCTAACGTGCGCAACTCCTCTAATAAGGATTGGTGTATATTTTGTTCCAATATGTTGTGACTAATTTACTAAAATGTAGCACTGCTGTAAGGACTATATCTAAGTAAAAAGTCATAAAAAAAGTCACAAATATTGCGCAAGCATATTCACCTGGTCCTGACCAGATGTAGGACTGCACCAGTTTGTGTGACTTTTTAAAAAGTCGCAAATGATAAATTGGCCGCTAATCCCGGATTATCCTAACTTTTGGGAGAACACTCAAAACAGGCAGAATAAAAAAAGTTGCTTCTAAAAAATATGCGCCTGTCAAAGGCTATGTTCACACAACTTCAAAAATATCAAAAAGGCGGCCGATTTTCATATTTAAAATAACGTCCGTTTTTGCCGAGATTTAACTGACTGCAATGCAATGCATTGAAGTCAATGGGAAGACAGACGTCCAATGCACACAGCGTATCGAATAACGGACGTTTTTGCCGCGGGCGTCAAAATAATGAACATGATTATAATTTTCGGACGTCTTTTGCAAACAGCGGACGTTTTTTATTTGTAGTTCACACACAGTTCTCCTTTTGTCACTGTTCTGTCTCCGTTTTTACTATTAAATTCAATGGACTTTTCAATTAAGCCGCATCCAAAGGCCAATTAGTAATTCCAAACTAGAATAATGTACAAACACCCGTCAGTGCACTAAGGGGAGGTCAGGCTGCTAAATAACGTCCGTTATTTTAGACTCAAAATGACGGACGTCATTTTAAACAGAGATGAAAAGACGTTGTGTGAAAATAGCCAAATACTGGTTCTTAAAATAGAACTTAGACCAAATATGGGTGAAAAATCCAATTATCCCCCATGGTGTTTTATTTTTAAAATTCAAGTGTCCTGTGGGAAAGTTCCTGTGGGTTTTCCAAAATTTGCTAAATAATAATAATAATAATAATAATAAAATTGCAAATGGTAGAAAATGTATTTATTTATTTATTTATTCATTCATTTTTTTTTTTACAAGCAGATAGACATGTCACAAATACAACTTGGGTGAGTTTTATTTATTTATTATTTTTTTTTTTTTTGAACTGTTGGAACATGTCATTTCTGATAACAGGAACACATTTTAAACGCTGTTTAAATAAAACAACTTCTGAAGTTTATTCAACTGCAAGACAAAAAATAAAACCCCAACCCAAATCACTTGTGTGAACCGGCTACAGAAAAGGATAGGGTTAAAAAAGAATGAAACAAAAAAATCATTATGATAAAGTGCAACTAAAAGAAAGAAAAACCTAAAATAAACAATGAAATAAATAAATAAAAAATGATATAAGGTATTATATATGGCTGGAATCGACTGATATTCTTAGGCCTCAAGTTAGTTTTTCAGGATTAGAAGATAAAGAAGAAGAAGAAGAAACTGTGGAAATGTCTTGAATATATGATGTTTAAAAATTCAGTCTTCTGTGTCTTTGTGGTGGAACAAAGATGTTTCATTTATATCTCAGGTTATCTATTATAAAAAAAGCCCCTGAAAATATGTAATTCATTATTTAATTCATTATATTAAATTCATTTATTATTATAAAAAATTTTTTTTACACAGGGCCTATAGGTATCCCACAGTCAACAAACTGTGTCAGTGGTCTGGTACCTTAAATTATTCTGCATTCAGCTTTACAATTCTTGGAAGTATTTTAGCATTTATTTAATTTTGCAAAAAAAAAAAAAAAAAGTTATTTTTTTGTAACCAGTGGCAAAAAAAAGAGAAAAAATTATTTATCAACATGTTTTATGCATATATATTAATATATTGCACATAAAAGTTTAAAATTGTTATATATATATATATATATATATATATATATATAAATAATTATTGTTATTTTATTATTTATTTTAAAAAAATTTACATGTATTTTAAAATACACCACACATACATTTACTTTTTCAAGATAACATAATGCTACTTGACTGGGCAGTTTGGGGTTACTGTAGTCTGTATAGAGGATTTCCTATAGGAGTAATATATCAGTAAAGGTATTTGGCAGGGGGTTAGCATGTCTTGGGCCCTCTAGATGCCCAGGGCTGTGCACACAGGGGAGAAGATTGGGATCCACCAAATGGAATCTCCCTGTGAGAGATCAGCCCTGAGCATTCTCCCCAGATAATGGCCAGATTCCGTCTGAATGATCAGAGGCTGCCCCATTGTTCCTGGATATGAGAAGAAGGCCAGTGACGTGGCAGGGGACAATGGCAGCTCTGAATGAGTGTGTGTGATTGACAGCAGGGGCCGCCTGACCCCGGGGAGTAGCGCTGATTAGTGTGACTGCTGCAGCACATCAGCCGGGATTACACACTGCTGCCCCCCTAATCCCAGCTCTGCTGGACAGGGGGCTCACACACACACACACAACACACACAGACACACAGACACAGACACACATATACACACAGACACACACACACACACACACACATAGACAGGCATATACACACACATATATATATATATATATACACACACACACATACACACACATACACACACATATATACACACACATATATACACACACAGACACACACACATATACACACAGACACACACACATATACACACACACAGACACACACACATATACACACATATACACACAGACACACACACATACACACAGACACACACACAGACACAGACACACACACATAGACAGGCATATACACACACACACACATATATACACACACACACACACACAGACACATATACACACAGACACACACACAGACACACATAGACGGGCATATACACACACACACACACATATATATACACACACACACATATATATATATACACACACACACATATATACACACACAGACACAGACACACATACACACACACACACACACACACACACACACATATACACACACAGACACACACACATACACACAGACACACACAAACATATATATATATACACACACACACACATATATATATACACACACACATACACACGCACACACAGGGGTGATTCTAGCCTCTCTGCTGCCCGAGGCGAACTATAGAATGACGCCCCCCCCCCCCCCCGTCAATCCGCCCACATTATAATCCACTACTGCCCCCCCCACTGCTGTCCCCAATAAACATAATGTTTGGTCCCTTGCTGCACAGAGGATGTCAGGAGAGGAGGGGGCTGACTTTATAGGAGAGGTCCCAGCAGTACAGAGGATGTCAGGAGAGGAGGGTGCTAATCCTATAGGAGAAGTCCCAGCAGCACAGAGGATGTCAGGAGAGGTAGGGTGCTGATCTTTTAGGAGATGGTCCCCCTCTTCCCCCCTTATAGATGGTCCCCCTCTTCCCCCCCTTATAGATGGTCCCCCTCCCCCCCTTATACATGGTCCCCCTCTCCCCCCTCCCTTATAGATGGTCCCCCTCTTCCCTCTCCCCCTCCCTTATAGATGGTCACCCTCCCCCCCTTATACATGGTCCCCCTCTTCCCCCCCCTTATAGACGGTCCCCCTCCCTTATAGATGGTCCCCCCCTTATAGATGGTCCCCCTCTTTCCCCCCTCCCTTATAGATGGCCCCCCCTTATAGATGGTCCCCCTCTTTCCCCCCTCCCTTATAGATGGTCCCCCTCTTTCCCCCCTCCCTTATAGATGGTCCCCTTCCCCCCCCCTATAGATGGTCCCCCTCTTCCCTCTCCCCCTCCCTTATAGATGGTCCCCCCCCCTTATAGATGGTCCCCCTCCCTTATAGATGGTCCCCCTCTTTCCCCCCTCCCTTATAGATGGTCCCCTTCCCCCCCCTATAGATAGTCCCCCTCTTCCCTCTCCCCCTCCCTTATAGATCGTCCCCCCCCCTTATAGATGGTCCCCCTCTTTCCCCCCTCCCTTATAGATGGTCCCCTTCCCCCCCCTATAGATGGTCCCCCTCTTCCCTCTCCCCCTCCCTTATAGATGGTTTCCCCTTATAGATCGTCCCCCTCTTTCCCCCCTCCCTTATAGATCGTCCCCCTCTTTCCCCCCTCCCTTATAGATCGTCCCCCTCTTCCCCCCCCCCCTGCACAGCAGATAAAACAAAAAACAGCACACAACTCACCTGCCCTCCGTTCCCCCGTCGAGCCTCTCTGGTCTGGTCCCGGCTGATGTGCGGCTGCCCGGGGTGTCCCGTCCTGTCCCCGGCAGCGCGCGCATCACAGATCTCCCCATGCGCCTGCGGCTGTGACTTCCGGCGCACGGGGAGCTCTCTGATGCGCGCGCTGCCGGAGACAGGATGGGACACCTCCGGCAGCCGCGCATCACCCGGGGGACTAAAGGCTGCATTCCCACGTTCCGTGATCCTGACGGATCACGGACGTGGAATGCATGTACTGGAGCCCCCCCGCCCCCGGGCAGTATCTGTAATGAGATGCTGGGAGCGGGGGGGACTGTATTCATAAGCGCCGCGCTGTAGTAACAGCACCGCGCGGCTGATTCATTACAGCGCGGCGCTTATGAATACAGTCCCCCCCGCTCCCAGCATCTCATTACAGATACTGCCCGGGGGCGGGGGGGCTCCAGTACATGGTACAGTCAGTGGCGGATTATAATGTGGGCGGCCGCCGAACCGCTCATATTATAATCTGCCACTGAATGCCGCCCCCATGGTGACAGCTAGTGGCGCCGCCTGAGGCAGACGATTCAGGTCGCCTCATGATTGCGGCGCCCCTGCGCACACATATATATATACAGACACAGACACACAGACACACACACAACTACAATTCCGTTAGATTGTACAGTCAGAGCATCAGTAATAATGGGCTATATAGGGATTACTGATTACTATACTACACCCCATAGATAGGGCACTTTAAGCAAGGCCTTTCAATTTACCAGTAATGACAACCAGGACAGGTACATGGACATAACATATCACATACCACATACATCACACAACACATATATCACTCATATCACATATATCATATCACACATATATAACATACATTACACATATCACATGGATCACACACACATGACATATCACATAAATCACATATATCACACACATCACATACATCACACATCACATATATCACACATATCACACATATCACATATATTACACATCACATATATCACACATATCACATATATCATACATCACATATATCACACATATCATATACATCACATATATCACACATATCACACATCACTTATATCACATATATCACACATATCACATATATCACATATATCACATATATCACATATATTAGGCCGGGTTTACATATGTCCGGCGGTGCGGCAGCGTTTCCCTCCAGCGCAGGAGAAAAGCGCCGGAGGGAAACGCATCTTTGAACTGATCCCATTGTTTTCAATGGGATCGTTCAAAATGTGCGGCGGTGAACTAGTGGCCGCCGCATTGCCGGACCGTCGGTGCGTTAGGACGCATCTTGCAGCGTCCTGGCGGACCGCCGCTCCGGTGATGCGGCGCCGCACCAATTCAATCGAATAGAGCGCCGGATGCCTCGCCGGGCAGGACGCATGCCGTTCGGCTCTGGCATCCGGCGTTCAGGCAAATAGTACACAAAATAAACATATATCTCCCCCTGTGTGCTCTCCCCCTCCCCTATAGTCCCCCCTTGGTCCCTCAGTAGTATATCACCCCCCCTGTTTCTCCTCCAGTAGTATATAGCCCCCCTGTTGCCCCCCCAGTAATATTTAGCTTCCCTGTGTGCTCTCCCCCAATTAGTATACAGCATTGCTGTGCGCTCTCCCCCAATAGTATATAGCCCCCCATGTGCGCTCTCCCTCTCCCATATAGCCCCCCTGTGCGCTCTCCCCCTCCCATATAGCCCCCCTGTGCGCTCTCCCCTTGTAGTATATAGCCCCCCTGTGAGCTCCCCCAATTAGTATATAGCCCCCGTGCGCTCCCCCGCAAATCCCATTGAAAATGACAGGAAAACATACTGGGGAAAAAAATGTCAACTGATGAGCGCAACTTGTGACAACTGATGGAAACTGATGGAAACTGATGGCAACTGATGGCAACTGATGGTTTTTAATGAAAAGACGGATAGAAAAACTGATCACAACTGATGCATTTTTGGCATCAGTTGTGACTTCAGTTGTGGTCAGTTTTTAGGCAAAAAACGCAACTGATGCCAACTTATATATGTAAACCCAGCCTTACATATCACACATATCACATACATCACATATATCACACACATCAAAACTTCTCTCGGTGTATACCCGATTATTTGCCTATCTATATAATAGTGATAAATCTATCTGGATGCAGAAAAGAGGGAGCACAACCTAAATAGTCCACCAGTACAATCAATCAACTTGTCTATCTACCTTTCATTTGTGTATAACTATCATCTATCTATCTATCTATCTATCTATCTATCTATCTATCTATCTATCTCCTATCTATCTATCTATCTATTATCTCCTATCTATCTATCTCCTATTATCTATCTATCTATCTCTCTATCTATCTCTCTATCTATCTATCTCCTATCTATCTATCTCCTATCTATCTATCTATCTATCTATCTATCTATCTATCTATCTATCTATCTCCTATCTATCTATCTATCTATCTATCTTCTATCTATCTATCTATCTATCTCCTATCTATCTATCTATCTATCTATCTCCTATCTATCTATCTCCTATCTATCTCCTATCTATCTATCTATCTATCTATCTATCTATCTATCTATCTATCTATCTCCTATCTATCTATCTATCTCCTATCTATCTATCTATCTATCTATCTATCTATCTCCTATCTATCTATCTCCTATCTATCTCATATCTATCTATCTATCTCCTATCTATCTATCTATCTATCTATCTATCTATCTATCTATCTATCTATCTCCTATTATCTATCTATCTCTCTATCTATCTATCTATCTATCTATCTATCTATCTATCATCTATCTCCTATCTATCTATCTATCTATCTATCTATCTATCTATCTATCTATCTATCTATCTATCTATCTCCTATCTATCTATCTATCTATGTCCTATCTATCTATCTATCTCCTATCTATCTATCTATCTATCTCTCTCCCCTCTCTCTCTTTCTCTCTCTCCCCTCTCTCTCTCTCTCTCTCTCTCCCCTCTCTGATCGCAGAGAAGACGCAGCCTGCATCACTGTATACAGTCTGTACAGGGATTAGACACCATCAGGTAGTATTCAGGGCTGGGTCCTGACACACAGAACAATCCCCCTGACTGCACCATCTCCTGTCCCAGCCCTGAGGTGTGAACAGGGGGTAATAGCGTTAATATAGACGAGTAATAAAGCTGCTGGATCAATGAGAACTCTGGATCAGTCATCTCTGCCAGGGAAGGAAACATTCAGGAGAAAGAAACTCATTGTAGGTGGAGGAAATCCATGCGGAATCCCCTGATCTAGATGACTCTATCTCCTGCATATAATGTAGCAATATACTTACAGCTGTATACAGATACACCATCACTGTAACAGCAATATATAGATACACATCACTGTAACAGCAATATACAGATAGACCATCACTGTAACAGCAATATACAGATACACCATCACTGTAACAGCAATATATAGATACAACCATCACTGTAACAGCAATATACAGATACACATCACTGTAACAGCAATATACAGATACACAATCACTGTAACAGCAATATACAGACACACCATCACTGTAACAGCAATATATAGATACAACCATCACTGTAACAGCAATATACAGATACACCATCACTGTAACAGCAATATACAGATACACCATCACTGTAACAGCAATATATAGATACAACCATCACTGTAACAGCAATATACAGATACACCATCACTGTAACAGCAATATACAGACACACCATCACTGTAACAGCAATATATAGATACACCATCACTGTAACAGCAATATACAGATACACATCACTGTAACAGCAATATACAGATACACCATCACTGTAACAGCAATATACAGATACACATCACTGTAACAGCAATATACAGATACACAATCACTGTAACAGCAATATACAGACACACCATCACTGTAACAGCAATATATAGATACAACCATCACTGTAACAGCAATATACAGATACACCATCACTGTAACAGCAATATATAGATACACATCACTGTAACAGCAATATACAGATACACCATCACTGTAACAGCAATATACAGATACACCATCACTGTAACAGCAATATACAGATACACCATCACTGTAACAGCAATATACAGATACACCATCACTGTAACAGCAATATACAGATACACCATCACTGTAACAGCAATATATAGATACAACCATCTATGTAACAGCAATATATAGATACACCATCACTGTAACAGCAATATATAGATACACCATCACTGTAACAGCAATATACAGATACACCATCACTGTAACAGCAATATATAGATACACCATCACTGTAACAGCAATATACAGATAGACCATCACTGTAACAGCAATATACAGATACACCATCACTGTAACAGCAATATATAGATACAACCATCACTGTAACAGCAATATACAGATACACCATCACTGTAACAGCAATATATAGATACACCATCACTGTAACAGCAATATACAGATACACCATCACTGTAACAGCAATATATAGATACACCATCACTGTAACAGCAATATATGGACAAACCATCACTGTAACAGCAATATACAGACCAAGCATCACTGTGACAGCAATATACAGATACACCATCACTGTAACAGCAATATATAGATACACCATCACTGTAACAGCAATATATAGATACAACCATCACTGTAACAGCAATATACAGATACACCATCACTGTAACAGCAATATATAGACACACCATCACTGTAACAGCAATATATAGATACACCATCACTGTAACAGCAATATATAGATACACCATCACTGTAACAGCAATATATAGAAACACCATCACTGTAACAGCAATATATAGATACAACCATCACTGTAACAGCAATATATAGATACAACCATCACTGTAACAGCAATATACATATCAATGTAGAGTACATATACAATATAACCTAATTCTGCATAAACAGTTACAATGTGAACATATATAACGGTAGTGATACAACTAATATAAGACCAGATAAAACACTGATCCAATGTAACAA